>NW_027458106.1:0-115353 GCF_050624435.1 Tenrec ecaudatus
AGACTTCGGATAAGGCTAGGGCTCCCCTAGCCTAAGGCTAGAGCACCCCTAGGCTTAGGCTAGGGCACCCCTAGGCTTCGGCTAGGGCACCCCTATGCTTAGTTTAAGGCTAGGGGACCCCTAGCCTAAGGCTAGGGCAACCCTAGGCTTAGGCTAGGGCACCCCTAGGCTTAGGCTAGGGCACCCCTAGGCTTAGGCTAAGTCTAAGGCTCCTGTAGCCTCAGGCAAGGGCACCCCTAGACTCAGGCTATGGCACCCCTAGGCTTAGGCTAGGGCAATCCTAGGCTAGACTAAGGCTAGGGTTCCCCTATCCTCAAGCTAGGGCACCCGTAGGCTCAGGCTAGGGCACTCTAGGCTTAGGCTAAGGTTAGGGGACTCCTAGGCTTAGGATAAGGCACCCCTAGGCTTAGGCTAGGGCACCCCTAGGCTTAGGCTAGGGCACCCCTAGGCTTAGGCTAGGGCACCCCTAGGCTTAGGCTAAGGCTAGGTCACCCCTAGGCTTAGGCTAAGGCACAACTAGGCTTAGGCTAGGGCACCCCTAGGCTTAGGCTAGGGCACCCCTAGGCTTAGGCTAGGGCACCCCTAGGCTGAGGCTAGGGAACCCCTAGTCTGAGTCTATGGCACCCCTACGCTGAGGCTAGGGCACCCCTAGGCTTAGGCTAGGGCACCCCTAGTCTTAGGCTAAGGCTAGGGCTCCCCTAGCCTAAGGCTAGGGCACCCCTAGGCTTAGGCTAGGGCACCCCTAGGCTTAGGCTAGGGAACCCCTAGGCTTAGACTAAGGCTAGGGCACCCCTAGGCTTAGACTAAAGCTAGGGCACCCCTAGGCTTAGGCTAGGGCACTCCTAAGCTTTGGCCAAGTCACCCCTAGGCTTAGGCTAGGGCACCCCTAGGCTTAGGCTAGTGCGCCCCTAGGCTTAGGCTAAGGCTACGGCTCCCCTAGCCTCAGGCTAGGGCACCCCTAGGCTTAGGCTTGGGCACCCCTAGGAATAGGCTAGGGCACCCCTAAGATTAGGCTAAGGCTAGGGCTCCCCTAGCCTAAGGCTAGGGCACCCCTAGGCTTTTGCTAGGGCACCCCAAGGCTTAGGCTAGGGCACCCCTAGGCTTAGGCTAGGGCACCCCTAGGCTTAGGCTAAGGCTAGGTCTCACCTAGCCTAAGGATAGGGCACCCCTAAGCTTAGGCTAAGGCTAGGGCACCAATAGGCTTAGGCTTGGGCACCCCTAGGTTAAGGCTAAGGCTGGTGGCCTCCTAGGCTGAGGCTAGGGCACCCCTAAGCTGAGGCTAGGGCACCCCTAGGTTTAAGCTAAGGCTAGGGCTACCCTAGCCTAAGGCTTGGGCACCCCTAGGCTTAGGCTAGGGCACCCCTAAGCTTAGGCTAAGGCTAGGGCTCCCCTAGCCTAAGGCTAGAGCCCCCCTAGGCTTAGTCTAGGGCACCCCTAGGCTTAGGCTAAGGCTAGGGCTCCCCTAGCCTAAGGCTAGGGCACCCCTAGGCTTAGTCTTGGGCACCCCTAGGCTTAGGCTAGGGCACCCCTAGGCTTAGGCTAAGGCTAGGGCACCCCTACGCTTAGGCTAGGGCACCCCTAGGCTTAGGCTAGTGCACCCCTAGGCTTAGGCTAGTGCACCGCTAGCCTAAGGCTTGGGCACCCCTAGGCTTAGGCTAGGGCACCCCTAGGCTTAGGCTAAGGCTAGGGCACCCCTAGGCTTAGGCTAGGGCACCCCTAGGCTTAGGCTAGGGCACACCTACGCTTAGGCAAGGGCAATCCTAGGCTAGACTAAGGCTAGGGCTCCCCTAGCCTCAGGCTAGGGCACCCGTAGACTAAGGCTAGGGCACCCCTAGGCTTACGCTAGTGCACCCCTAGGCTTAGGCTAGGGCACCCCTAGGCGTAGGCTAAGGCACCCATAGGCTGAGGCTACGGCAGCCCTAAGCTGAGGCTAGGGCACCCCTAGGCTTAGGCTAAGTCTAGGGCTACCCTAGGCTTAGGCTAGGGCACCCCTAGGCTTAGGCTAGGGCACCCCTAGGCTTAGGCTAAGGCTAGGGCTACCCTAGCTTAAGGCTAGGGCACCCCTAGGCTTAGGCTAGGGCACCCCTAGGCTTAGGCTAGGGCACCCCTAGGCTTAGGCTAAGGTTAGGTCTCCCCTAGCCTAACGCTTGGGCACCCCTAAGCTTAGGCTAGGGCACCCCTAGACTTAGGCTAGGGCACCCGTAGGCTTAGGCTATGGCTACGGCTACCCTAGCCTCAGGCTACGGCACCCCTAGACTCAGGCTATGGCACGCCTAGGCTTAGGCTAGGGCAATCCTAGGCTAGACTAAGGCTAGGGGTCCTCAAGCCTCAGGCTGGGGCACCCCTAGGCTCAGGCTAGGGCACCCCTAGGCTTAGGCTAGGGCACCGCTAGACTTAGGATAAGGCTAGGGCTCCCCTAGCCTAAGGCTACAGCACCCCTAGTCTTAGGCTTGGGCACCCCTAGGCTTAGGCTAGGGCACCCCTAGTCTTAGGCTAAAGCTACGGCTCCCCTAGCCTCAGGCTAGGGCACCCCTAGACTCAGGCTATGGCACCCCTAGACTTAGGCTGGGGCAATCCTAGGCTAGACTAAGGCTAGGGCTCCCTTAGCCTCAGGCTAGGGCACCCGTAGGCTCAGGCTAGGGCACCCCTAGGCTTAGGCTAGGGCACCCCTAGGTTTAGGCTAGGGCTCCCCTAGGCATAGGCTAAGGCTAGGGCTCCCCTAGCCTAAGGCTAGGGCTCCCCTAGCCTAAGGCTAGGGCATCCCTAGGCTTAGGCAAGGGCACCCCTAGGCTTAGGCTCTGGCAACCCTAGGCTTAGGCTAAGGCTAGGGCTCCCCTAGCCTAAGGCTAGGGAACCCCTAGGCTTAGGCTAGGGCACACATAGGCTTAGGCTAGGGCACCCCTAGGTTTAGGCTAAGGATAGGGGACTCCTAGGCTTAGGCTAAGGCACCCCTAGGGTTAGTCTAGGGCACCCCTAGGCTTAGGCTAAGGCTAGGTCACTCCTAGGCTTAGCCTAAGGCACAACTAGGCTTAGGCTAGGGCACCCCTAGGCTTGGGCTACGGCACCCCTAGCCTAAGGCTAGGGAACCCCTAGGCTTAGGCTAGGGCACACATAGGCTCAGGCTAGGGCACCCTTAGGCTGAGGATAGGGCACCCCTAAGCTGAGGCGAGGGCACCCTTAGGCTTAGGATAAGGCTAGGGCGCCCCTAGCCTAAGGCTAGGGCACCCCTAGGCTTAGGCTAGGGCACCCCTAGGCTTAGGCTAGGGCACCCCTAGGCTTAGGCTAAGGCTAGGGGACTCCTATGCTTAGGATAAGGCACCCCTATGCTTAGGCTAGGGCACCCCTAGGCTTAGGCTAAGGCACAATTAGGCTTAGGCGAGGGCACCCCTAGGCTTAGGCTAGGGCACCCCTAGGCTGAGGCTAGGGCAACCCTAAGCTGAGGCTAGGGCACCCCTAGGCTTAGGCTAAGGCTAGGGCTACCCTAGGCTTAGGCTAGGGCACCCCTATGCTTAGGCTAGGGCACCCCTAGGCTTAGGCTAAGGCTAGGGCTCCCCTAGCCTAAGGCTAGGGCACCCCTAGGCTTAGGCTAGGGCACCCCTAGGCTTAGGCTAGGGCACCCCTAGGCTTAGGCTAAGGCTAGTGCTCCCCTAGCCTAAGGCTTGGGCACCCGTAGGCTTAGGCTAGGGCACCCCTAGACTTAGGCTAGGGCACCCCTAGGCTTAGGCTAAGGCTAGGGCACCCCTAGGCGTAGGCTAAGGCTATGGCTCCCCTAGCCTAAGGCTAGGGCACCCCTAGGCTCAGGCTAGGGCACCCCTAGGCTTAGGGTAGGGCACCCTTAGGCTTAGGCTAATGCTACGGCTCCCCTAGCCTCAGGCTAGGACACCCCTAGACTCAGGTTATGGCACGCCTAGGCTTAGGCTAGGGCAATCCTAGGCTAGACTAAGGCTAGGGGTCCTCAAGCCTCAGTCTAGGGCACTCATAGGCTCAGGCTAGGGCACCCCTAGGGTCAGGCTAGGGCACCCCTAGGCTTAGGCTAGGGCACCCCTAGACTTAGGATAAGAGTAGGGCTCCCCTAGCCTAAGGCTAGGGCACCCCTAGGTTTAGGCTACGGAACCCCTAGGGTTTGGCTAGGTCACCCCTAGGTTTAGGCTAGGGCACCCCTAGGCTTAGGCTTGGGCACCCCTAGGCTCAGGCTAGGGCACCCATAGGCTTAGGCTAGAGCACCCCTAGGCTTAGGCTAAGGCTAGGGCACCCCTAGGCTTAGGCTAAGGCTAGGGCACCCCTAGGCTTAGGCTAAGGCTAGGGCTCCCCTAACCTAAGGCTAGGGCACCCCTAGGCTCAGCCTTGGGCACACCTAGCCTTAGGCTAAGGCACCCCTAGGCTTAGGCTAAGGGTACGGCTCCCCTAGCCTCAGGCTAGGGCACCCCTAGACTCAGCCTATGGCACCCCTAGGCTTAGGCTAGGGCAATCCTAGGCTAGAATAAGGCTAGGGCTCCCCTAGCCTCAGGCTAAGGCACCCATAGGCTCAGGCTAGGGCACCCCTAGACTCAGGTTAGGGTACCCCTAGGCTTAGGCTAGGGCACCCCTAGGCTTCGGCTAGGGCACCCCTAGGCTTAGGTTAAGGCTAGGGCTCCCCTAGCCTAAGGCTAGGGCACCCCTAGGCTTAGGATAGGGCACCCCTAGGTTTAGGCTAAGGCTAGGGCTCCCGTAGCCTAAGGCTAGGGCACCCCTAGGCTTAGGTTATGGCACCCCCAGGCTTAGGCTAGGGCACCCCTAGGCTTAGACTAAGGATAGGGCACCCCTAGGCTTAGACTAAGGCTAGGGCACCCCTAGGCTTAGGCTAAGGCTAGGGCTCCCCTAGCCTAAGGCTAGGGCACCCCTACGCTCAGGCTAGGGCACCCCTAGGCTTCGGCTAGGGCAGCCCTAGGCTTAGGTTAAGGCTAGAACTCCCCTAGCCTAAGGCTATGGCACCCCTAGGCTTAGGCTAGGTCACCCCTAGGCTTAGGCTAGGGCACCCCTAGGCTTAGGCTATTGCACCCCTAGGCTTAGGCTAGGGCATCCCTAGGCTTAGGCTAAGGCTACGGCTCCCCTAGCCTCAGGCTAGGGCACCCCTAGAAGCAGGCTATGGCACCCCTAGGCTTAGGCAAGGGCAATCCTAGGCTAGACTAAGGCTAGGGCTCCCCTAGCCTCAGGCTAGGGCACCCGTAGGCTTAGGCTAGGTCACCCCCAGGCTTATGCTAGGGCACCCCTAGGCTTAGGCTAGGGTACCCCTAGGCGTAGGCTAAGGCACCCATAGGCTTAGGCTAGGGCACCCCTAGGCTTAGGCTAAGGCTAGGGGACTCCTATGCTTAGGATAAGGCACCCCAAGGCTTAGGCTAGGGCACCCCTAGGCTGAGGCTAGGGCACCCCTAAGCTGAGGCTAGGGCACCCCTAGGCTTAGGCTAAGGCTAGGGCTACCCTAGGCTTAGGCTAGGGCACCCCTAGGCTTAGGCTAGGGCACCCCTAGGCTTAGGCTAAGGCTAGTGCTCCCCTAGCCTAAGGCTTGGGCACCCGTAGGCTTAGGCTAGGGCACCCCTAGACTTAGGCTAGGGCACCCCTAGGCTTAGGCTAAGGCTAGGGCACCCCTAGGCATAGGCTAAGGCTAGGGCTCCCCTAGCCTAAGGCTAGGGCACCCCTAGGCTCAGTTTAGAGAACCCCTAGGCTTAGGGTAGGGCACCCTTAGGCTTAGGCTAATGCTACGGCTCCCCTAGCCTCAGGCTAGGACACCCCTAGACTCAGGTTATGGCACGCCTAGGCTTAGGCTACGGCAATCCTAGGCTAGACTAAGGCTAGGGGTCCTCAAGCCTCAGGCTAGGGCACTCATAGGCTCAGGCTAGGGCACCCCTAGGCTCAGGCTAGGGCACCCCTAGGCTTAGGCTAGGGCACCCCTAGATTTAGGATAAGACTAGGGCTCCCCTAGCCTAAGGCTAGGGCACCCCTAGGCTTAGGCTAGGGAACCCCTAGGGTTTGGCTAGGTCCCCCCTAGGTTTAGGCTAGGGCACCCCTAGGCTTAGGCTAGGGCACCCCTTGGCTTAGGCTAGGGCACCCCTAGGCTTAGGCTAAGGCTACGGCTCCCCTAGCCTCAGGCTAGGGCACCCCTAAACTCAGGCTATGGCACCCCTAGGCTTAGGCTGGGGCAATCCTAGGCTAGACTAAGGCTAGGGCTCCCCTAGCCTCAGGCTAAGTCACCCGTAGGCTCAGGCTAGGGCACCCCTAGGATTAGGCTAGTTCACCCCTAGGCTTAGGCTCAGGCACCCCTAGGCTTAGGCTAAGTCTAGGGCTCACCTAGCCTAAGGCTAGGGAACCCCTAGGCTTAGGTTAGGGCACACATAGGCTTAGGCTAGGGCACCCATAGGCTTAGGCAAAGGCTAGGGGACTCCTAGGCTTAGGCTAAGGCACCCCTAAGCTTAGGCTACGGCACCCCTAGGCTTATGCTAGGGCACCCCTAGGCTGAGGCTAGGGCTCCCCTAATCTGAGGCTAGGGCACCCCTAGACTTAGGCTAAGGCTAGGGCTACCCAAGCCTAAGGCTAGGGCACCCCTAGGCTTAGGCTAGGGCACCCCTAGGCTTATGCTAAGGATTGGGCTCCCCTAGCCTAAGGCTAGGGCACTCCTAGGGTTAGGCTAGGGCACCCCTAGGCTTAGGCAAAGGCTAGGGCTCCCCTAGCCTAAGGCTAGGGGACCCCAAATCTTAGGCTAGGGCACCCATAGGCTTAGGCTAGGGCACCCCTAGGCTTAGGCTAAGGCTAGGGCACCCCTAGGCTTAGGCTAAGTCTAGGGCACCCCTAGGCTTAGGCTAAGGCTAGGGCTCCCCTAACCTAAGGCTAGGGCACCCCTAGGCTCAGGCTAGGGCCCCCCTAGGCTTAGGCTAAGGCACCCCTAGGCTTAGGCTAAGGGTACAGCTCCCCTAGCCTCAAGCTAGGGCACCCCTAGACTCAACCTATGGCACCCCTATGCTTAGGCTAGGGCAATCCTAGGCTAGACTAAGGCTAAGGCTCCCCTAGCCTCAGGCTAGGGCACCCATAGGCTCAGGCTAGGGCACCCCTAGGCTCAGGCTAGGGCACCCCTAGACTTAGGATAAGGCAAGGGCACCCCTAGCCTAAGGCTAGAGCACCCCTAGGCTTAGGCTAAGGCACCCCCAGGCTTCGGCTAGGGCACCCCTAGGTTTAGGTTAAGGCTAGGGCTCCCCTAGCCTAACGCTAGGGCACCCTAGGCTTAGGCTAGGGCACCCCTAGGCTTAGGCTAGGGCACCCCTAGGCTTAGGCTAAGGCTACGGCTCCCCTAGCCTCAGGCTAGGGCGCCCCTAGACTCATGCTATGGCACCCCTAGGCTTAGGCAAGGGCAATCATAGGCTAGACTGAGGCTAGGGCTCCCCTAGCCTCAGGCTAGGGCACCCGTAGGCTTAGGCTAGGTCACCCCCTGGTTTACGCTAGGGCTCCCCTAGCCTTAGGCTAGGGCACCCCTAGGCGTAGGCTAAGGCACCCATAGGCTTAGGCTAAGGCACCCCTAGGCTTAGGCTAAGGCTAGGGGACTCCTAGGCTTAGGATAAAGCACCCCTAGGCTTAGGCTAGGGCACCCCTAGGCTTAGGCTAGGGCACCCCTAGGCTTAGGCTAGGGCACCCCTAGGCTTAGGCTAGGGCACCCCTAGGCTTAGGCTAAGGCTAGGTAACCCCTAGGCTTAGGCTAAGGCACAACTAGGCTTAGGCTAGGGCACCCCTAGGCTTAGGCTAGGGCACACCTAGGCTGAGGCTAGGGCACCCCTAAACTGAGGCTAGGGCACCCCTAAGCTTACGCTAAGGCTAGGGCTACCCTAGGCTTAGGCTAGGGCACCCCTAGGCTTAGGCTAGGGCACCCCTAGGCTTAGGCTAAGGCTAGGGCTCCCCTAGCCGAAGGCTAGCTCACCCCTAGGCTTAGGGTAGGGCACCCCTAGGCTTAGGCTAGGACACCCCTAGGCTTAGGCTAAGGCTAGGGCTACCCCTAGCCTAAGGCTTGGGCACCCCTAAACTTAGGCTAGGGCACCCCTAGACTTAGGCTAGGGCACCCCTAGGCTTAGGCTAAGGCTTGGGCACCCCTAGGCTTAGGCTAAGGCTAGGGCTCCCCTAGCCAAAGGCTAGGACACCCCTAGGCTCATGCTGGGGCACCCCTAGGCTTAGGGTAGGGCACCCCTAGACTCAGGCTATGGCACGCCTAGGCTTAGGCTAGGGCAATCCTAGGCTAGACTAAGGCTAGGGGTCCTCAAGCCTCAGGCTAGGGCACCCATAGGCTCAGGCTAGGGCACCACTAGGCTCAGGCTAGGGCACCCCTAGGCTCAGGCTAGGGCACCCCTAGACTTAGGCTAGGGAACCCCTAGGCTTTGGCTAGGTCACCCCTAGGTTTAGGCTACGCCACCCCTAGGCTTAGGCTAGGGCACCCCTAGGCTTAGGCTAAGGCTACGGCTCCCATAGCCTCAGGCTAGGGCACCCCTAAATTCAGGCTATGGCACCCCTAGGCTTAGGCTGGGGCAATCCTAGGCTAGACTAAGGCTAGGGCACCACTAGCCTCAGGCTAGGGCACCGGTAGGCTCAGGCTAGGGCACCCCTAGGCTTAGGCTAAGGCACCCCTAGGCTTAGGCTAAGGCTAGGGCTCACCTAGCCTAAGGCTAGGGAACCCCTAGGCTTAGGCTAGGGCACACATAGGCTTAGGCTAGGGCACACCTAGGCTTAGGCTCAGGCACCCCTAGTCTTAGGCTAAGGCTAGGGCTCACCTAGCCTAAGGCTAGGGAACCCCTAGGCTTAGGCTAGGGCACACATAGGCTTAGGCTAAGGCACCCCTAGGCTTAGGCCAGGGCACCCCTAGACTTAGGATAAGGCTAGGGCTCCCGTAGCCTAAGGCTAGAGCACCCCTAGGCTTAGGCTAGGGCACCCCTAGGCTTAGGTTAAGGCTAGGGGACCCCTAGCCTAAGGCTAGGGCAACCCTAGGCTTAGGCTAGGGCACCCCTAGGCTTATGCTAGGGCACCCCTAGGCTTAGGCTAAGGCTAAGGCTCCTGTAGCCTCAGGCAAGTGCACCCCTAGACTCAGGCTATGGCACCCCTAGGCTTAGGCTAGGGCAATCCTAGGCTAGACTGAGGCTAGGGTTCCCCTATCCTCAAGCTAGGGCACCCGTAGGCTCAGGCTAGGGCACTCTAGGCTTAGGCTAAGGCTAGGGCACCCCAAGGCTTAGACTAACGCTAGGGCACCCCTAGGCTTAGGCTAAGGCTAGGGCTTCCCTAGCCTAAGGCTAGGGCACCCCAAGGGTTAGGCTAGGGCACTCCTAAGCTTTGGCTAGGTCACCCCTAGGCTTAGGCTAGGGCACCCCTAGGCTTAGGCTAGGGCGCCCCTAGGCTTAGGCTAAGGCTACGGCTCCCATAGCCTCAGGCTAGGGCACCCCTAGCCTTAGGCTTGGGCACCCCTAGGAATAGGCTAGGGCACCCCTAGGCTTAGGCTACGGCTAGGGCTCCCCTAGCCTAAGGCTAGGGCACCCCTAGGCTTAGGCTAGGGAACCCGTAGCCTAAGGCTAGGGCACCCCTAGGCTTAGGCTAGGGCACCCCAAGGCTTAGGCTAGGGCACCCCTAGGCTTAGGCTAGGGCACCCCTAGACTTAGGCTAAGGCTTGGGCTCCACTAACCTAAGGCTAGGGCACCCCTAGGCTTAGGCTAGGGCACCCCTAGGCTTAGGCTAAGGCTAGGTCTCACCTAGCCTAAGGATAGGGCACCCCTAAGCTTAGGCTAAGGCTAGGGCACCAATAGGCTTAGGCTTGGGCACCCCTAGGTTAAGGCTAAGTCTGGTGGCCTCCTAGCCTGAGGCTAGGGCACCCCTAAGCTGAGGCTAGGGCACCCCTAGGCTTAGGCTAGGGCACACATAGGCTTAGGCTAGGGCACACCTAGGCTTAGGCTCAGGCACCCGTAGGCTTAGGCTAAGGCTAGGGCTCACCTAGCCTAAGGCTAGGGAACCCCTAGGCTTAGGCTAGGGCACACATAGGCTTAGGCTAAGGCACCCCTAGGCTTAGGCTAGGGCAACCCTAGACTTAGGATAAGGCTAGGGCTCCCCTAGCCTAAGGCTAGAGCACCCCTAGGCTTAGGCTAGGGCACCCCTAGGCTTCGGCTTGGGCACCCCTAGGCTTAGGTTAAGGCTAGGGGACCCCTAGCCTAAGGCTAGGGCAACCCTAGGCTTAGGCTAGGGCACCCCTAGGCTTAGGCTAGGGCACCCCTAGGCTTAGGCTAAGGCTAAGGCTCCTGTAGCCTCAGGCAAGGGCACCCCTAGACTCAGGCTATGGCACCCCTAGGCTTAGGCTAGGGCAATCCTAGGCTAGACTAAGGCTAGGGTTCCCCTATCCTCAAGCTAGGGCACACGTAGGCTCAGGCTAGGGCACTCTAGGCTTAGGCTAAGGCTAGGGGACTCCTAGGCTTAGGATAAGGCACCCCTAGGCTTAGGCTAGGGCACCACTAGGCTTAGGCTAGGGCACCCCTAGACTTAGGCTAGGGCACCCCTAGGCTTAGGCTAAGGCTAGGTCACCCCTAGGCTTAGGCTAAGGCACAACTAGGCTTAGGCTAGGGCACCCCTAGGCTTAGGCTAGGGCACCCCTAGGCTTAGGCTAGGGCACCCCTAGGCTGAGGCTAGGGCACCCCTAGTCTGAGTCTAGGGCACCCCTACGCTGAGGCTAGGGCACCCCTAGGCTTAGGCTAGGGCACCCCTAATCTTAGGCTAAGGCTAGGGCTCCCCTAGCCTAAGGCTAGGGCACCCCTAGGCTTAGGTTAGGGCACACATAGGCTTAGGCTAGGGCACCCCTAGGCTTAGGCAAAGGCTAGGGGACTCCTAGGCTTAGGCTAAGGCACCCCTAGGCTTAGGCTACGGCACCCCTACGCTTATGCTAGGGCACCCCTAGGCTGAGGCTAGGGCACCCCTAAGCTGAGGCTAGGGCACCCCTAGACTTAGGCTAAGGCTAGGGCTACCCAAGCCTAAGGCTAGGGCACCCCTAGGCTTAGTCTAGGGCACCCCTAAGCTTATGCTAAGGATTGGGCTCCCCTAGCCTAAGGCTAGGGCACCCATAGGCTTAGGCTAGGGCACCCCTAGGCTTAGGCTAGGGCACCCCTAGGCTTAGGCTAGGGCACCCCTAGGCTTAGGCTAAGGCTAGGGCTCCCCTAGCCTAAGGCTAGGGCACCCCTAGGCTTAGGCTATGTCACCCCCAGGCTTAGGCTAGGGCACCCCTAGGCTTAGGCTAAGGCTACGGCTCCCCTAGCCTAAGGCTAGGGCACCCTTACGCTCAAGCTAGGGCACCCCTAGGCTTCGGCTAGGGCAGCCCTAGGCTTAGGTTAAGTCTAGGGCTCCCCTAGCCTAAGGCTAGGGCACCCCTAGGCTTAGGCTAGGTCACCCCTAGGCTTAGGCTAGGGCACCCCTAGGCTTAGGCTATTGCACCCCTAGGCTTAGGCTAGGGCACCCCTAGGCTTAGGCTAAGGCTACGGCTCCCCTAGCCTCAGGCTAGGGCACCCCTAGAAGCAGGCTATGGCACCTCTAGGCTTAGGCAAGGGCAATCCTAGGCTAGACTAAGGCTAGGGCTCCCCTAGCCTCACTCTAGGGCACCCGTAGGCTTAGGCTAGGTCACCCCCAGGCTTATGCTAGGGCACCCCTAGGCTTAGGCTAGGGCACCCCTAGGCGTAGGCTAAGGCACCCATAGGCTTAGGCTAGGGCACCCCTAGGCTTAGGCTAAGGCTAGGGGACTCCTAGGCTTAGGATAAGGCACCCCTAGGCTTAGGCTAGGGCACCCCTAGGCTTAGGCTAGGGCACCCCTAGGCTGAGGCTAGGGCACCCCTAAGCTGAGGCTAGGGCACCCCTTGGCTTAGGCTAAGGCTAAGGCTCCCCTAGCCTAAGGCTAGGGCACCCCTAGGCTTAGGCTAGGGCACCCCTAGGCTTAGGCTAAGGCTAGTGCTCCCCTAGCCTAAGGCTTGGGCACCCGTAGGCTTAGGCTAGGGCACCCCTATACTTAGGCTAAGGCTAGGGCTCCCCCAGCCTAAGGCTAGGGCACCCCTAGGCTCAGGCTAGGGCACCCCTAGGCTTAGGGTAGGGCACCCTTAAGCTTAGGCTAATGCTACGGCTCCCCTAACCTCAGGCTAGGGCACCCCTAGACTCAGGCTATGGCACGCCTAGGCTTAGGATAAGACTAGGGCTCCCCTAGCCTAAGGCTAGGGCACCCCTAGGCTTATGCTAAGGATTGGGCTCCCCTAGCCTAAGGATAGGGCACCCGTAGGCTTAGGCTAGGGCACGCCTAGGCTTAGGCTAAGGCTAGGGCTCCCCTAGCCTAAGGCTAGGGCAGCCCTAGGCTCAGGCTAGGGCACCCATAGGCTTAGGCTAGGGCACCCCTAGGCTTAGGCTAAGGCTAGGGCACCCCTAGGCTTAGGCTAAGGCTAGGGCAGCCCAAGGCTTAGGCTAAGGCTACGGCTCCCCTAACCTAAGGCTAGGGCACCCCTAGGCTTAGGCTAGGGCACCCCTAGGCTTAGGCTAGGGCACCCCTAGGCTGAGGCTAGGGCACCCCTAGTCTGAGTCTAGGGCACCCCTACGCTGAGGCTAGGGCACCCCTAGGCTTAGGCTAGGGCACCCCTAATCTTAGGCTAAGGCTAGGGCTCCCCTAGCCTAAGGCTAGGGCACCCCTAGGCTTAGGTTAGGGCACACATAGGCTTAGGCTAGGGCACCCCTAGGCTTAGGCAAAGGCTAGGGGACTCCTAGGCTTAGGCTAAGGCACCCCTAGGCTTAGGCTACGGCACCCCTACGCTTATGCTAGGGCACCCCTAGGCTGAGGCTAGGGCACCCCTAAGCTGAGGCTAGGGCACCCCTAGACTTAGGCTAAGGCTAGGGCTACCCAAGCCTAATGCTAGGGCACCCCTAGGCTTAGTCTAGGGCACCCCTAAGCTTATGCTAAGGATTGGGCTCCCCTAGCCTAAGGCTAGGGCACCCATAGGCTTAGGCTAGGGCACCCCTAGGCTTAGGCTAGGGCACCCCTAGGCTTAGGCTAGGGCACCCCTAGGCTTAGGCTAAGGCTAGGGCTCCCCTAGCCTAAGGCTAGGGCACCCCTAGGCTTAGGCTATGTCACCCCCAGGCTTAGGCTAGGGCACCCCTAGGCTTAGGCTAAGGCTACGGCTCCCCTAGCCTAAGGCTAGGGCACCCTTACGCTCAAGCTAGGGCACCCCTAGGCTTCGGCTAGGGCAGCCCTAGGCTTAGGTTAAGTCTAGGGCTCCCTAGCCTAAGGCTAGGGCACCCCTAGGCTTAGGCTAGGTCACCCCTAGGCTTAGGCTAGGGCACCCCTAGGCTTAGGCTATTGCACCCCTAGGCTTAGGCTAGGGCACCCCTAGGCTTAGGCTAAGGCTACGGCTCCCCTAGCCTCAGGCTAGGGCACCCCTAGAAGCAGGCTATGGCACCTCTAGGCTTAGGCAAGGGCAATCCTAGGCTAGACTAAGGCTAGGGCTCCCCTAGCCTCACTCTAGGGCACCCGTAGGCTTAGGCTAGGTCACCCCCAGGCTTATGCTAGGGCACCCCTAGGCTTAGGCTAGGGCACCCCTAGGCGTAGGCTAAGGCACCCATAGGCTTAGGCTAGGGCACCCCTAGGCTTAGGCTAAGGCTAGGGGACTCCTAGGCTTAGGATAAGGCACCCCTAGGCTTAGGCTAGGGCACCCCTAGGCTTAGGCTAGGGCACCCCTAGGCTGAGGCTAGGGCACCCCTAAGCTGAGGCTAGGGCACCCCTTGGCTTAGGCTAAGGCTAAGGCTCCCCTAGCCTAAGGCTAGGGCACCCCTAGGCTTAGGCTAGGGCACCCCTAGGCTTAGGCTAAGGCTAGTGCTCCCCTAGCCTAAGGCTTGGGCACCCGTAGGCTTAGGCTAGGGCACCCCTATACTTAGGCTAGGGCACCCCTAGGCTTAGGCTAAGGATAGGGCACCCCTAGGCTTAGGCTAAGGCTAGGGCTCCCCCAGCCTAAGGCTAGGGCACCCCTATGCTCAGGCTAGGGCACCCCTAGGCTTAGGGTAGGGCACCCTTAAGCTTAGGCTAATGCTACGGCTCCCCTAACCTCAGGCTAGGGCACCCCTAGACTCAGGCTATGGCACGCCTAGGCTTAGGATAAGACTAGGGCTCCCCTAGCCTAAGGCTAGGGCACCCCTAGGCTTATGCTAAGGATTGGGCTCCCCTAGCCTAAGGATAGGGCACCCGTAGGCTTAGGCTAGGGCACGCCTAGGCTTAGGCTAAGGCTAGGGCTCCCCTAGCCTAAGGCTAGGGCAGCCCTAGGCTCAGGCTAGGGCACCCATAGGCTTAGGCTAGGGCACCCCTAGGCTTAGGCTAAGGCTAGGGCACCCCTAGGCTTAGGCTAAGGCTAGGGCAGCCCAAGGCTTAGGCTAAGGCTACGGCTCCCCTAACCTAAGGCTAGGGCACCCCTAGGCTCAGGCTAGGGCACCCCTAGCCTTAGGCTAAGGCACCCCTAGGCTTAGGCTAAGGATACGGCTCCCCTAGCCTCAGGCTAGGGCACCCCTAGACTCAGCCTATGGCACCCCTAGGCTTAGGCTAGGGCAATCCTAGGCTAGACTAAGGCTAGGGCTCCCGTAGCCTCAGGCTAAGGCACCCATAGGCTCAGGCTAGGGCACCCCTAGGCTCAGGCTAGTGCACCCCTAGGCTTAGGCTAGGGCACCCCTAGACTTAGGATAAGGCTAGGGCTCCCCTAGCCTAAGGCTAGAACACCCCTAGGCTTAGGCTAGGGCACCCCTAGGCTTCGGCTAGGGCACCCCTAGGCTTAGGTTAAGGCTAGGGCTCCCCTAGCATAAGGCTAGGGCACCCCTAGGCTTAGGCTAGGGCACCCCTAGGTTTAGGCTAAGGCTAGTTCTCCCCTAGCCTAAGGCTAGGGCACCCCTAGGCTTAGGCTATGGCACCCCCAGGCTTAGGCTAGGGCACCCCTAGGCTTGGACTAAGGCTAGGGCACCCCTAGGCTTAGACTAAGGCTAGGGTACCCCTAGGCTTAGGCTAAGGCTAGGGCTCCCCTAGCCTAAGGCTAGGGCACCCCTACGCTCAGGCTAGGGCACCCTTAGGCTTCGGCTAGGGCAGCCCTAGGCTTAGGTTAAGGCTAGGGCTCCCCTAGCCTAAGGCTATGGCACCCCTAGGCTTAGGCTAGGGCACCCCTAGTCTTAGGCTATTGCACCCCTAGGCTTAGGCTAGGGTATCCGTAGGCTTAGGCTAAGGCTACGGCTCCCCTAGCCTCAGGCTAGGGCACCCCTAGAAGCAGGCTATGGCACCCCTAGGCTTAGGCAAGGGCAATCCTAGGCTAGACTAAGGCTAGGGCTCAACTAGCCTCAGGCTAGGGCACCCGTAGGCTTAGGCTAGGTCACCCCCAGGCTTATGCTAGGGCACCCCTAGGCTTAGGCTAGGGTACCCCTAGGCGTAGGCTAAGGCACCCATAGGCTTAGGCTAGGGCACCCCTAGGCTTAGGCTAAGGCTACGGGACTCCTAGGCTTAGGATAAGGCACCCCTAGGCTTAGGCTTGGGCACCCCTAGGCTTAGGCTAGGGCACCCCTAGGCTTAGGGTAGGGCACCCCTAGGCTTAAGCTAAGGCTAGGTCACCCCTAGGCTTAGGCTAAGGCACAACTAGGCTTAGGCTAGGGCACCCCTAGGCTTAGGCTAGGGCACCCCTATGCTGAGGCTAGGGCACCCCTAAGCTGAGGCTAGGGCACCCCTAGTCTTAGGCTAAGGCTAGGGCTTCCCTAGGCTTAGGCTAGGGCACCCCTATGCTTAGGCTAGGGCACCCCTAGGTTTAGGCTAAGGCTAGGGCTCCCCTAGCCTAAGGCTAGGGCACCCCTAGGGTTAGGCTAGGGCACCCCTAGGCTTAGGCTAGGGCACCCCTAGGCTTAGGCTAAAGCTAGTGCTCCCCTAGCCTAAGGCTTGGGCACCCGTAGGCTTTACTAGGGCACCCCTAGACTTAGGCTAGGGCACCTCTAGGCTTAGGCTAGGGCACCCCTAGACTTAGGCTAGGGCACCCCTAGGCTTAGGCTAAGGCTAGGTCACCCCTAGGCTTAGGCTAAGGCACAACTAGGCTTAGGCTAGGGCACCCCTAGGCTTAGGCTAGGGCACCCCTAGGCTTAGGCTAGGGCACCCCTAGGCTGAGGCTAGAGCACCCCTAGTCTGAGTCTAGGGCACCCCTACGCTGAGGCTAGGGTACCCCTAGGCTCAGGCTAGGGCACCCCTAATCTTAGGCTAAGGCTAGGGCTCCCCTAGCCTAAGGCTAGGGCACCCCTAGGCTTAGGTTAGGGCACACATAGGCTTAGGCTAGGGCACCCCTAGGCTTAGGCAAAGGCTAGGGGACTCCTAGGCTTAGGCTAAGGCACCCCTAGGCTTAGGCTACGGCACCCCTACGCTTATGCTAGGGCACCCCTAGGCTGAGGCTAGGGCACCCCTAAGCTGAGGCTAGGGCACCCCTAGACTTAGGCTAAGGCTGGGGCTACCCAAGCCTAAGGCTAGGGCACCCCTAGGCTTAGGCTAGGGCACCCCTAGGCTTATGCTAAGGATTGGGCTCCCCTAGCCTAAGGCTAGGGCACCCATAGGCTTAGGCTAGGGCACCCCTAGGCTTAGGCTAGGGCACTCCTAGGCTTAGGCTAGGGCACCCCTAGGCTTAGGCTAAGGCTAGTGCTCCCCTAGCCTAAGGCTTGGGCACCCGTAGGCTTAGGCTAGGGCACCCCTATACTTAGGCTAGGGCACCCCTAGGCTTAGGCTAAGGATAGGGCACCCCTAGGCTTAGGCTAAGGCTAGGGCTCCCCCAGCCTAAGGCTAGGGCACCCCTAGGCTCAGGCTAGGGCACCCCTAGGCTTAGGGTAGGGCACCCTTAAGCTTAGGCTAATGCTACGGCTCCCCTAACCTCAGGCTAGGGCACCCCTAGACTCAGGCTATGGCACGCCTAGGCTTAGGATAAGACTAGGGCTCCCCTAGCCTAAGGCTAGGGCACCCCTAGGCTTATGCTAAGGATTGGGCTCCCCTAGCCTAAGGATAGGGCACCCGTAGGCTTAGGCTAGGGCACGCCTAGGCTTAGGCTAAGGCTAGGGCTCCCCTAGCCTAAGGCTAGGGCAGCCCTAGGCTCAGGCTAGGGCACCCATAGGCTTAGGCTAGGGCACCCCTAGGCTTAGGCTAAGGCTAGGGCACCCCTAGGCTTAGGCTAAGGCTAGGGCACCCCTAGGCTTAGGCTAAGGCTACGGCTCCCCTAACCTAAGGCTAGGGCACCCCTAGGCTCAGGCTAGGGCACCCCTAGCCTTAGGCTAAGGCACCCCTAGGCTTAGGCTAAGGATACGGCTCCCCTAGCCTCAGGCTAGGGCACCCCTAGACTCAGCCTATGGCACCCCTAGGCTTAGGCAAGGGCAATCCTAGGCTAGACTAAGGCTAGGGCTCCCGTAGCCTCAGGCTAAGGCACCCATAGGCTCAGGCTAGGGCACCCCTAGGCTCAGGCTAGGGCACCCCTAGGCTTAGGCTCTGGCACCCCTAGTCTTAGGATAAGGCTAGGGCTCCCCTAGCCTAAGGCTAGAACACCCCTAGGCTTAGGCTACGGCACCCCTAGGCTTCGGCTAGGGCACCCCTAGGCTTAGGTTAAGGCTAGGGCTCCCCTAGCATAAGGCTAGGGCACCCCTAGGCTTAGGCTAGGGCACCCCTAGGTTTAGGCTAAGGCTAGTTCTCCCCTAGCCTAAGGCTAGGGCACCCCTAGGCTTAGGCTATGGCACCCCCAGGCTTAGGCTAGGGCACCCCTAGGCTTGGACTAAGGCTAGGGCACCCCTAGGCTTAGACTAAGGCTAGGGTACCCCTAGGCTTAGGCTAAGGCTAGGGCTCCCCTAGCCTAAGGCTAGGGCACCCCTACGCTCAGGCTAGGGCACCCCTAGGCTTCGGCTAGGGCAGCCCTAGGCTTAGGTTAAGGCTAGGGCTCCCCTAGCCTAAGGCTATGGCACCCCTAGGCTTAGGCTAGGGCACCCCTAGTCTTAGGCTATTGCACTCCTAGGCTTAGGCTAGGGCATCCCTAGGCTTAGGCTAAGGCTACGGCTCCCCTAGCCTCAGGCTAGGGCACCCCTAGAAGCAGGCTATGGCACCCCTAGGCTTAGGCAAGGGCAATCCTAGGCTAGACTAAGGCTAGGGCTCAACTAGCCTCAGGCTAGGGCACCCGTAGGCTTAGGCTAGGTCACCCCCAGGCTTATGCTAGGGCACCCCTAGGCTTAGGCTAGGGTACCCCTAGGCGTAGGCTAAGGCACCCATAGGCTTAGGCTAGGGCACCCCTAGGCTTAGGCTAAGGCTAGGGGACTCCTAGGCTTAGGATAAGGCACCCCTAGGCTTAGGCTTGGGCACCCCTAGGCTTAGGCTAGGGCACCCCTAGGCTTAGGGTAGGGCACCCCTAGGCTTAAGCTAAGGCTAGGTCACCCCTAGGCTTAGGCTAAGGCACAACTAGGCTTAGGCTAGGGCACCCCTAGGCTTAGGCTAGGGCACCCCTAGGCTGAGGCTAGGGCACCCCTAAGCTGAGGCTAGGGCACCCCTAGGCTTAGGCTAAGGCTAGGGCTTCCCTAGGCTTAGGCTAGGGCACCCCTATGCTTAGGCTAGGGCACCCCTAGGCTTAGGCTAAGGCTAGGGCTCCCCTAGCCTAAGGCTAGGGCAACCCTAGGCTTAGGTTAGGGCACCCCTAGGCTTAGGCTAGGGCAACGCTAGGCTTAGGCTAAAGCTAGTGCTCCCCTAGCCTAAGGCTTGGGCACCCGTAGGCTTAGGCTAAGGCACCCCTAGACTTAGGCTAGGGCACCACTAGGCTTAGGCTAGGGCACCCCTAGACTTAGGCTAGGGCACCCCTAGGCTTAGGCTAAGGCTAGGTCACCCCTAGGCTTAGGCTAAGGCACAACTTGGCTTAGGCTAGGGCACCCCTAGGCTTAGGCTAGGGCACCCCTAGGCTTAGGCTAGGGCACCCCTAGGCTGAGGCTAGGGCACCCCTAGTCTGAGTCTAGGGCACCCCTACGCTGAGGCTAGGGTACCCCTAGGCTTAGGCTAGGGCACCCTAATCTTAGGCTAAGGCTAGGGCTCCCCTAGCCTAAGGCTAGGGCACCCCTAGGCTTAGGTTAGGGCACACATAGGCTTAGGCTAGGTCACCCCTAGGCTTAGGCAAAGGCTAGGGGACTCCTAGGCTTAGGCTAAGGCACCCCTAGGGTTAGGCTACGGCACCCCTACGCTTATGCTAGGGCACCCCTAGGCGGAGGCTAGGGCACCCCTAGGCTTATGCTAAGGATTGGGCTCCCCTAGCCTAAGGCTAGGGCACCCATAGGCTTAGGCTAGGGCACCCCTAGGCTTAGGCTAGGGCACCCCTAATCTTAGGCTAAGGCTAGGGCTCCCCTAGCCTAAGGCTAGGGCACCCCTACGCTCAAGCTAGGGCACCCCTAGGCTTCGGCTAGGGCAGCCCTAGGCTTAGGTTAAGTCTAGGGCTCCCCTAGCCTAAGGCTAGGGCACCCCTAGGCTTAGGCTAGGTCACCCCTAGGCTTAGGCTAGGGCACCCCTAGGCTTAGGCTATTCACCCCTAGGCTTAGGCTAGGGCACCCCTAGGCTTAGGCTAAGGCTACGGCTCCCCTAGCCTCAGGCTAGGGCACCCCTAGAAGCAGGCTATGGCACCCCTAGGCTTAGGCAAGGGCAATCCTAGGCTAGACTAAGGCTAGGGCTCCCCTAGCCTCACTCTAGGGCACCCGTAGGCATAGGCTAGGTCACCCCCAGGCTTATGCTAGGGCACCCCTAGGCTTAGGCTAGGGCACCCCTAGGCGTAGGCTAAGGCACCCATAGGCTTAGGCTAGGGCACCCCTAGGCTTAGGCTAAGGCTAGGGGACTCCTAGGCTTAGGATAAGGCACCCCTAGGCTTAGGCTAGGGCACCCCTAGGCTTAGGCTAGGGCACCCCTAGGCTGAGGCTAGGGCACCCCTAAGCTGAGGCTAGGGCACCCCTAGGCTTAGGCTAAGGCTACGGCTACCCGAGGCTTAGGCTAGGGCACCCCTATGCTTAGGCTAGGGCACCCCTTGGCTTAGGCTAAGGCTAAGGCTCCCCTAGCCTAAGGCTAGGGCACCCCTAGGCTTAGGCTAGGGCACCCCTAGGCTTAGGCTAAGGCTAGGGCTCCCCCAGCCTAAGGCTAGGGCACCAATAGGCTCAGGCTAGGGCACCCCTAGGCTTAGGGTAGGGCACCCTTAAGCTTAGGCTAATGCTACGGCTCCCCTAACCTCAGGCTAGGGCACCCCTAGACTCAGGCTATGGCACGCCTAGGCTTAGGATAAGACTAGGGCTCCCCTAGCCTAAGGCTAGGGCACCCCTAGGCTTATGCTAAGGATTGGGCTCCCCTAACCTAAGGATAGGGCACCCGTAGGCTTAGGCTAGAGCACGCCTAGGCTTAGGCTAAGGCTAGGGCTCCCCTAGCCTAAGGCTAGGGCACCCCTAGGCTCAGGCTAGGGCACCCATAGGCTTAGGCTAGGGCACCCCTAGGCTTAAGCTAAGGCTAGGGCACCCCTAGGCTTATGCTAAGGCTAGGGCACCCCTAGGCTTAGGCTAAGGCTAGGGCTCCCCTAACCTAAGGCTAGGGCACCCCTAGGCTCAGGCTAGGGCACCCCTAGCCTTAGGCTAAGGAACCCCTAGGCTTAGGCTAAGGATACGGCTCCCCTAGACTCAGGCTAGGGCACCCCTAGACTCAGCCTATGGCACCCCTAGGCTTAGGCTAGGGCAATCCTAGGCTAGACTAAGGCTAGGGCTCCCGTAGCCTCAGGCTAAGGCACCCATAGGCTTAGGCTAGGGCACCCCTAGGCTCAGGCTAGGGCACCCCTAAGCTTAGGCTAGGGCACCCCTAGACTTAGGATAAGGCTAGGGCTCCCCTAGCCTAAGGCTAAAGCACCCCTAGGCTTAGGCTAGGGCACCCCTAGGCTTCGGCTAGGGCACCCCTAGGCTTAGGTTAAGGCTAGGGCTCCCCTAGCATAAGGCTAGGGCACCCCTAGGCTTAGGCTAGGGAACCCCTAAGTTTAGGCTAAGGCTAGTTCTCCCCTAGCCTAAGGCTAGGGCACCCCTAGGCTTAGGCTATGGCACCCCCAGGCTTAGGCTTGGGCACCCCTAGGCTTGGACTAAGGCTAGGGCACCCCTAGGCTTAGACTAAGGCTAGGGTACCCCTAGGCTTAGGCTAAGGCTAGGGCTCCCCTAGCCTAAGGCTAGGGCACCCCTCTGCTCAGGCTAGGGCACCCCTAGGCTTCGGCTAGGGCAGCCCTAGGCTTAGGTTAAGGCTAGGGCTCCCCTAGCCTAAGGCTATGGCACCCCTAGGCTTAGGCTAGGGCACCCCTAGTCTTAGGCTATTGCACCCCTTGGCTTAGGCTAGGCCATCACTAGGCTTAGGCTAAGGCTACGGCTCCCCTAGCCTCAGGCTAGGGCAACCCTAGAAGCAGGCTATGGCACCCCTAGTCTTAGGCAAGGGCAATCCTAGGCTAGACTAAGGATAGGGCTCAACTAGCCTCAGGCTAGGGCACCCGTAGGCTTAGGCTAGGTCACCCCCAGGCTTATGCTAGGGCACCCCTAGGCTTAGGCTAGGGTACCCCTAGGCGTAGGCTAAGGCACCCATAGGCTTAGGCTAGATCACCCCTAGGCTTAGGCTAAGGCTAGGGGACTCCTAGGCTTAGGATAAGACACCCCTAGGCTTAGGCTTTGGCACCCCTAGGCTTAGGCTAGGGCACCCCTAGGCTTAGGGTAGGGCACCCCTAGGCTTAAGCTAAGGCTAGGTCACCCCTAGGCTTAGGCTAAGGCACAACTAGCCTTAGGCTAGGGCACCCCTAGGCTTAGGCTAGGGCACCCCTAGGCTGAGGCTAGGGCACCCCTAAGCTGAGGCTAGGGCACCCCTAGGCTTAGGCTAAGGCTAGGGCTTCCCTAGGCTTAGGCTAGGGCACCCCTATGCTTAGGCTAGGGCACCCCTAGGCTTAGGCTAAGGCTAGGGCTCCCCTAGCCTAAGGCTAGGGCACCCCTAAGCTTAGGCTAGGGCACCCCTAGGCTTAGGCTAGGGCACCCCTAGGCTTAGGCTAAAGCTAGTGCTCCCCTAGCCTAAGGCTTGGGCACCCGTAGGCTTAGGCTAGGGCACCCCAAGACTTAGGCTAGGGCACCCCTAGGCTTAGGCTAAGGCTAGGGCACCCCTAGGCGTAGGCTAAGGCTAGGGCTCCCCTAGCCTAAGGCTAGGGCACGCCTAGGCTCAGGCTAGGGCACCCCTAGGCTTAGGGTAGGGCACCCTTAGGCTTAGGCTAATGCTACGGCTCCCCTAGCCTCAGGCTAGGACACCCCTAGACTCAGGTTATGGCACGCCTAGGCTTAGGCTAGGGCAATCCTAGGCTAGACTAAGGCTAGAGGTCCTCAAGCCTCAGGCTAGGGCACCCATAGGCTCAGGCTAGGGCACCCCTAGGCTCAGGCTAGGGCACCCCTAGGCTTAGGCTAGGGCACCCCTAGACTTAGGATAAGACTAGGTCTCCCCTAGCATAAGGCTAGGGCACCCCTAGGCTTAGGCTAGGGAACCCCTAGGGTTTGGCTAGGTCACCCCTAGGTTTAGGCTAGGGTACCCCTAGGCTTAGGCTAGGGCACCCCTAGGCTTATGCTAGGGCACTCCTAGGCTTAGGCTAAGGCTACGGCTCCCCTAGCTACAGGCTTGGGCACCCCTAAACTCAGGCTATGGCACCCCTAGGCTTAAGCTGGGGGAATCCTAGGCTAGACTAAGGCTAGGGCTCCCCTAGCCTCAGGCTAGGGCACCCGTAGGTTCAGGCTAGGGCATCCCTAGGATTAGGCTAGGACACCCCTAGACTTGGGCTCAGGCACCCCTAGGCTTAGGCTAAGGCTAGGGCTCACCTAGCCTAAGGCTAGGGAATCCCTAGGCTTAGGTTAGGGCACACATAGGCTTAGGCTAGGGCACCCCTAGGCTTAGGCTATTGCACTCCTAGGCTTAGGCTAGGGCACCCCTAGGCTTAGGCTAAGGCTACGGCTCCCCTAGCCTCAGGCTAGGGCACCCCTAGAAGCAGGCTATGGCACCCCTAGGCTTAGGCAAGGGCAATCCTAGGCTAGACTAAGGCTAGGGCTCCCCTAGCCTCACTCTAGGGCACCCGTAGCCTCAGGCTAGTGCACCCCTAGGCTTAGGCTAGGACACCCCTAGGCTTAGGCTCAGGCACCCCTAGGCTTAGGCTAAGGCTAGGGCTCACCTAGCCTAAGGCTAGGGAGACCCCTAGGCTTAGGCTAGGGCACACATAGGCTTAGGCTAGGGCACACCTAGGGTTAGGCTAGGTCACCCCCAGGCTTATGCAGGGCACCCCTAGGCTTAGGCTAGGGCACCCCTAGGCGTAGGCTAAGGCACCCATAGGCTTAGGCTAGGGCACCCCTAGTCTTAGGCTAAGGCTAGGGGACTCCTAGGCTTAGGATAAGGCACCCCTAGGCTTAGGCTAGGGCACCCCTAGGCTTAGGCTAGGGCACCCCTAGGCTTAGGCTAGGGCACCCCTAGGCTTAGGATAAGGCTAGGTCACCCCTAGGCTTAGGCTAAGGCACAACTAGGCTTAGGCTAGGGCACCCCTAGGCTTAGGCTAGGGCACCCCTAGGCTGAGGCTAGGGCACCCCTAAGCTGAGGCTAGGGCAACCCTAGGCTTAGGCTAAGGCTAGGGTTACCCGAGGCTTAGGCTAGGGCACCCCTATGCTTAGGCTAGGGCACCCCTTGGCTTAGGCTAAGGCTAAGGCTCCCCTAGCCTAAGGCTGGGGCACCCCTAGGCTTAGGCTAGGGCACCCCTAGGCTTAGGCTAAGGCTACTGCTCCCCTAGCCTAAGGCTTGGGCACCCGTAGGCTTAGGCTAGGGCACCCCTATACTTAGGCTAGGGCACCCCTAGGCTTAGGCTAAGGATAGGGCACCCCTAGGCTTAGGCTAAGGCTAGGGCTACCCCAGGCTAAGGCTAAGGCACCCCTAGGCTCAGGCTAGGGCACCCCTAGTCTTAGGGTAGGGCACCCTTAGGCTTAGGCTAATGCTACGGCTCCCCTAGCCTCAGGCTAGGGCACCCCTAGACTCAGGCTATGGCACGCCTAGGCTTAGGATAAGACTAGGGCTCCCCTAGCCTAAGGCTAGGGCACCCCTAGGCTTATGCTAAGGATTGGGCTTCCCTAGCCTAAGGATAGGGCACCCGTAGGCTTAGGCTAGGGCACGCCTAGGCTTAGGCTAAGGCTAGGGCTCCCCTAGCCTAAGGCTAGGGCACCCCTAGGCTCAGGCTAGGGCACCCATAGGCTTAGGCTAGGGCACCCCTAGGCTTAGGCTAAGGCTAGGGCACCCCTAGGCTTAGGCTAAGGCTAGGGCACCCCTAGGCTTAGGCTAAGGCTAGGGCTCCCCTAACCTAAGGCTAGGGCACCCCTAGGCTCAGGCTAGGGCACCCCTAGCCTTAGGCTAAGACACCCCTAGGCTTAGGCTAAGGGTACGGCTCCCCTAGCCTCAGACTAGGGCACCCCTAGACTCAGCCTATGGCACCCCTAGGCTTAGGCTAGGGCAATCCTAGGCTAGACTAAGGCTAGGGCTCCCCTAGCCTCAGGCTAAGGCACCCATAGGCTCAGGCTAGGGCACCCCTAGGCTCAGGCTAGGGCACCCCTAGGCTTAGGCTAGGGCACCCCTAGGCTTCGGCTAGGGCACCCCTAGGCTTAGGTTAAGGCTAGGGCTCCCCTAGCATAAGGCTAGGGCACCCCTAGGCTTAGGCTAGGGCACCCCTAGGTTTAGGCTAAGGCTAGGGCTCCCCTAGCCTAAGGCTAGGACACCCCTAGGCTTAGGCTATGGCACCCCCAGGCTTAGGCTAGGGCACCCCTAGGCTTAGACTAAGGCTAGGGCACCCCTAGGCTTAGGCTAAGGCTAGGGCTCCCCTAGCCTAAGGCTAGGGCACCCCTACGCTCAAGCTAGGGCACCCCTAGGCTTCGGATAGGGCAGCCCTAGGCTTAGGTTAAGGCTAGGGCTCCCCTAGCCTAAGGCTAGGGCACCCCAAGGCTTAGGCTAGGTCACCCCTAGGCTTAGGCTAGGGCACCCCTAGGCTTAGGCTATTGCACCCCTAGGCTTAGGCTAGGGCACCCCTAGGCTTAGGCTAAGGCTACGGCTCCCCTAGCCTCAGGCTAGGGCACCCCTAGAAGCAGGCTATGGCACCCCTAGGCTTAGGCAAGGGCAATCCTAGGCTAGACTAAGGCTAGGGCTCCCCTAGCCTCACTCTAGGGCACCCGTAGGCTTAGGCTAGGTCACCCCCAGGCTTATGCTAGGGCACCCCTAGGCTTAGGATAGGGCACCCCTAGGCGTAGGCTAAGGCACCCATAGGCTTAGGCTAGGGCACCCCAAGGCTGAGGCTAGGGCACCCCTAAGCTGAGGCTAGGGCACCCCTAGGCTTAGGCTAAGGCTAGGGGACTCCTAGTCTTAGGATAAGGCACCCCTAGGCTTAGGCTAGGGCACCCCTAGGCTTAGGCTAGGGCACCCCTAGGCTTAGGCTAGGGCACCCCTAAGCTGAGGCTAGGGCACCCCTAGGCTTAGGCTAAGGCTAGGGCTACCCGAGGCTTAGGCTAGGGCACCCCTATGCTTAGGCTAGGGCACCCCTTGGCTTAGGCTAAGGCTAAGGCTCCCCTAGCCTAAGGCTAGGGCACCCCTAGGCTTAGGCTAGGGCACCCCTAGGCTTAGGCTAAGGCTAGTGCTCCCCTAGCCTAAGGATTGGGCACCCGTAAGCTTAGGCTAGGGCACCCCTATACTTAGGCTAGGGCACCCCTAGGCTTAGGCTAAGGATAGGGCACCCCTAGGCTTAGGCTAAGGCTAGGGCTCCCCCAGGCTAAGGCTAGGGCACCCCTAGGCTCAGGCTAGGGCACCCCTAGGCTTAGGGTAGGGCACCCTTAGGCTTAGGCTAATGCTACGGTTCCCCTAGCCTCAGACTAGGGCACCCCTAGACTCAGGCTATGGCACGCCTAGGCTTAGGATAAGACTAGGGCTCCCCAAGCCTAAGGCTAGGGCACCCCTAGGCTTATGCTAAGGATTGGGCTCCCCTAGCCTAAGGATAGGGCACCCGTAGGCTTAGGCTAGGGCACGCCTAGGCTTAGGCTAAGGCTAGGGCTCCCCTAGCCTAAGGCCAGGGCACCCCTAGGCTTAGGCTAGGGCACCCCTAGGCGTAGGCTAAGGCACCCTTAGGCTTAGGCTAAGGCACCCCTAGGCTTAGGCTAAGGCTAGGGGACTCCTAGGCTTAGGATAAAGCACCCCAAGGCTTAGGCTAGGGCACCCCTAGGCTTAGGCTAGGGCACCCCTAGGCTTAGGCTAGGGCACCCCTAGGCTTAGGCTAGGGCACTCCTAGGCTTAGGCTAGGGCACCCCTAGGCTTAGGCTAAGGCTAGGTCACCCCTAGGCTTAGGCTAAGGCACAACTAGGCTTAGGCTAGGGCACCCCTAGGCTTAGGCTAGGGCACACCTAGGGTGAGGCTAGGGCACCCCTAAGCTGAGGCTAGGGCACCCCTAAGCTTAGGCTAAGGCTAGGGCTACCCTAGGCTTAGGCTAGGGCACCCCTAGGCTTAGGCTAGGGCACCCCTAGGCTTAGGCTAAGGCTAGGGCTCCCCTAGCCGAAGGCTAGCTCACCCCTAGGCTTATGGTAGGGCACCCCTAGGCTTAGGCTAGGGCACCCCTAGGCTTAGGCTAAGGCTAGGGCTCCCCTAGGCTTAGGCTAAGGCTAGGGCTCCCCTAGCCAAAGGCTAGGACACCCCTAGGCTCATGCTAGGGCACCCCTAGGCTTAGGGTAGGGCACCCCTAGGCTTAGGCTAATGCTACGGCTCCCCTAGCCTCAGGCTAGGACACCCCTAGACTCAGGCTATGGCACGCCTAGGCTTAGGCTAGGGCAATCCTAGGCTAGACTAAGGCTAGGGGTCCTCAAGCCTCAGGCTAGGGCACCCATAGGCTCAGGCTAGGGCACCCCTAGGCTCAGGCTAGGGCACCCCCAGGCTTAGGCTAGGGCACCCCTAGACTTAGGATAAGGCTAGGGCTCCCCTAGCCTAAGGCTAGGGCACCACTAGGCTTAGGCTAGGGAACCCCTAGGCTTTGGCTAGGTCACCCCTAGGTTTAGGCTACGCCACCCCTAGGCTTAGGCTAGGGCACCCCTAGGCTTAGGCTAAGGCTACGGCTCCCCTAGCCTCAGGCTAGGGCACCCCTAAATTCAGGCTATGGCACCCCTAGGCTTAGGCTGGGGCAATCCTAGGCTAGACTAAGGCTAGGGCACCACTAGCCTCAGGCTAGGGCACCCGTAGCCTCAGGCTAGTGCACCCCTAGGCTTAGGCTAGGACACCCCTAGGCTTAGGCTCAGGCACCCCTAGGCTTAGGCTAAGGCTAGGGCTCACCTAGCCTAAGGCTAGGGAACCCCTAGGCTTAGGCTAGGGCACACATAGGCTTAGGCTAGGGCACACCTAGGGTTAGGCTCAGGCACCCCTAGGCTTAGGCTAAGGCTAGGGCTCACCTAGCCTAAGGCTAGGGAACCCCTAGGCTTAGGCTAGGGCACACATAGGCTTAGGCTAAGGCACCCCTAGGCTTAGGCTAGGGCACCCCTAGACTTAGGATAAGGCTAGGGCTCCCCTAGCCTAAGGCTAGAGCACCCCTAGGCTTAGGCTAGGGCACCCCTAGGCTTCGGCTAGGGCACCCCTAGGCTTAGGTTAAGGCTAGGGGACCCCTAGCCTAAGGCTAGGGCAACCCTAGGCTTAGGCTAGGGCACCCCTAGGCTTAGGCTAGGGCACCCCTAGGCTTAGGCTAAGGCTAAGGCTCCTGTAGCCTCAGGCAAGGGCACCCCTAGACTCAGGCTATGGCACCCCTAGGCTTAGGCTAGGGCAATCCTAGGCTAGACTAAGGCTAGGGTTCCCCTATCCTCACGCTAGGGCACCCGTAGGCTAAGGCTAGGGCACTCTAGGCTTAGGCTAAGGCTAGGAAACTCCTAGGCTTTGGATAAGGCACCCCTGGGCTTAGGCTAGGGCACCCCTAGGCTTAGGCTAGGGCACCCCTAGGCTTAGGCTAGGGCACCCCTAGGCTTAGGCTAAGGCTAGGTCACCCTTAGGCTTAGGCTAAGGCACAACTAGGCTTAGGTTAGGGCACCCCTAGGCTTAGGCTAGGGCACCCCTAGGCTTAGGCTAGGGCACCCCTAGGCTTAGGCTAGGGCACCCCTAGGCTGAGGCTAGGGCACCCCTAGTCTGAGTCTAGGGCACCCCTACGCTGAGGCTAGGGCACCCCTAGGCTTAGGCTAGGGCACCCCTAGTCTTAGGCTAAGGCTAGGGCTCCCCTAGCCTAAGGCTAGTGCACCCCTAGGCTTAGGCTAGGGCACCCCTAGGCTTAGGCTAGCGAACCCCTAGGCTTAGACTAAGGCTAGGGCACCCCTAGGCTTAGACTAACGCTAGGGCACCCCTAGGCTTAGGCTAAGGCTAGGGCTTCCCTAGCCTAAGGCTAGGGCACCCCAAGGGTTAGGCTAGGGCACTCCTAAGCTTTGGCTAGGTCACCCCTAGGCTTAGGCTAGGGCACCCCTAGGCTTAGGCTAGGGCGCCCCTAGGCTTAGGCTAAGGCTACGGCTCCCCTAGCCTCAGGCTAGGGCACCCCTAGACTCAGGCAATCGCACCCCTAGGCTTAGGCTGGGCTAATCCTAGGCTAGACTAAGGCTAGGGCTCCCCTAGCCTCAGGCTAGGGCACCCGCAGGGTCAGGCTAGGGCACCCATAAGTTTAGGCTAAGGCTAGGGGACTCCTAGGCTTAGGCTAAGGCACTCCTAGGGTTAGGCTAGGGCACCCCTAGGCTTAGGCTAAGGCTAGGTCACCCCTAGGCTTAGCCTAAGGCACAACTAAGCTTAGGCTAGGGCACCCCTAGGCTTTGGCTAGGTCACCCCTAGGTTTAGGCTAGGGCACCCCTAGGCTTAGGCTAGGTCACCCCTAGGCTTAGGCTAGGGCACCCCTAGGCTTAGGCTAAGGCTATGGCTCCCCTACCCACAGGGTAGGGCACCCCTAAACTCAGGCTATGGCACCGCTAGGATTAGGCTGGGGCAATCCTAGCCTAGACTAAGGCTAGGGCTCCCCTAGCCTCAGGCTAGGGCACCCGTAGGCTCAGGCTAGGGTACCCCTAGGATTAGGCTAGGACACCCCTAGGCTTAGGCTCAGGCACCCCTAGGCTTAGGCTAAGGCTAGGGCTCACCTAGCCTAAGGCTAGGGAACCCCTAGGCTTAGGTTAGGGCACACATAGGCTTAGGCTAGGGCACCCCTAGGCTTAGGCGTAGGCTAGGGGACTCCTAGGCTTATGCTAAGGCACCCCTAGGCTTAGGCTACGGCACCCCTAGGCTTATGCTAGGGCACCCCTAGGCTGAGGCTAGGGCACCCCTAAGCTGAGGCTAGGGCACCCCTAGGCTCAGGCTAGGGCACCCATAGGCTTAGGCTAGGGCACCCCTAGGCTTAGGCTAAGGCTAGGGCACCCCTAGGCTTAGGCTAAGGCTAGGGCACCCCTAGGCTTAGGCTAAGGCTAGGGCTCCCCTAACCTAAGGCTAGGGCACCCCTAGGCTCAGGCTAGGGCACCCCTAGCCTTAGGCTAAGACACCCCTAGGCTTAGGCTAAGGGTACGGCTCCCCTAGCCTCAGACTAGGGCACCCCTAGACTCAGCCTATGGCACCCCTAGGCTTAGGCTAGGGCAATCCTAGGCTAGACTAAGGCTAGGGCTCCCCTAGCCTCAGGCTAAGGCACCCATAGGCTCAGGCTAGGGCACCCCTAGGCTCAGGCTAGGGCACCCCTAGGCTTAGGCTAGGGCACCCCTAGGCTTCGGCTAGGGCACCCCTAGGCTTAGGTTAAGGCTAGGGCTCCCCTAGCATAAGGCTAGGGCACCCCTAGGCTTAGGCTAGGGCACCCCTAGGTTTAGGCTAAGGCTAGGGCTCCCCTAGCCTAAGGCTAGGACACCCCTAGGCTTAGGCTATGGCACCCCCAGGCTTAGGCTAGGGCACCCCTAGGCTAAGACTAAGGCTAGGGCACCCCTAGGCTTAGGCTAAGGCTAGGGCTCCCCTAGCCTAAGGCTAGGGCACCCCTACGCTCAAGCTAGGGCACCCCTAGGCTTCGGATAGGGCAGCCCTAGGCTTAGGTTAAGGCTAGGGCTCCCCTAGCCTAAGGCTAGGGCACCCCAAGGCTTAGGCTAGGTCACCCCTAGGCTTAGGCTAGGGCACCCCTAGGCTTAGGCTATTGCACCCCTAGGCTTAGGCTAGGGCACCCCTAGGCTTAGGCTAAGGCTACGGCTCCCCTAGCCTCAGGCTAGGGCACCCCTAGAAGCAGGCTATGGCACCCCTAGGCTTAGGCAAGGGCAATCCTAGGCTAGACTAAGGCTAGGGCTCCCCTAGCCTCACTCTAGGGCACCCGTAGGCTTAGGCTAGGTCACCTCCAGGCTTATGCTAGGGCACCCCTAGGCTTAGGATAGGGCACCCCTAGGCGTAGGCTAAGGCACCCATAGGCTTAGGCTAGGGCACCCCAAGGCTGAGGCTAGGGCACCCCTAAGCTGAGGCTAGGGCACCCCTAGGCTTAGGCTAAGGCTAGGGGACTCCTAGTCTTAGGATAAGGCACCCCTAGGCTTAGGCTAGGGCACCCCTAGGCTTAGGCTAGGGCACCCCTAGGCTTAGGCTAGGGCACCCCTAGGCTTAGGCTAAGGATAGGTCACCCATAGGCTTAGGCTAAGGCACAACTAGGCTTAGGCTAGGGCACCCCTAGGCTTAGGCTAGGGCACCCCTAGGCTGAGGCTAGGGCACCCCTAAGCTGAGGCTAGGGCACCCCTAGGCTTAGGCTAAGGCTAGGGCTACCCGAGGCTTAGGCTAGGGCACCCCTATGCTTAGGCTAGGGCACCCCTTGGCTTAGGCTAAGGCTAAGGCTCCCCTAGCCTAAGGCTAGGGCACCCCTAGGCTTAGGCTAGGGCACCCCTAGGCTTAGGATAAGGCTAGTGCTCCCCTAGCCTAAGGCTTGGGCACCCGTAAGCTTAGGCTAGGGCACCCCTATACTTAGGGTAGGGCACCCCTAGGCTTAGGCTAAGGATAGGGCACCCCTAGGCTTAGGCTAAGGCTAGGGCTCCCCCAGGCTAAGGCTAGGGCACCCCTAGGCTCAGGCTAGGGCACCCCTAGGCTTAGGGTAGGGCACCCTTAGGCTTAGGCTAATGCTACGGCTCCCCTAGCCTCAGGCTAGGGCACCCCTAGACTCAGGCTATGGCACGCCTAGGCTTAGGATAAGACTAGGGCTCCCCAAGCCTAAGGCTAGGGCACCCCTAGGCTTATGCTAAGGATTGGGCTCCCCTAGCCTAAGGATAGGGCACCCGTAGGCTTAGGCTAGGGCACGCCTAGGCTTAGGCTAAGGCTAGGGCTCCCCTAGCCTAAGGCTAGGGCACCCCTAGGCTTAGGCTAGGGCACCCCTAGGCGTAGGCTAAGGCACCCTTAGGCTTAGGCTAAGGCACCCCTAGGCTTAGGCTAAGGCTAGGGGACTCCTAGGCTTAGGATAAAGCACCCCAAGGCTTAGGCTAGGGCACCCCTAGGCTTAGGCTAGGGCACCCCTAGGCTTAGGCTAGGGCACCCCTAGGCTTAGGCTAGGGCACTCCTAGGCTTAGGCTAGGGCACCCCTAGGCTTAGGCTAAGGCTAGGTCACCCCTAGGCTTAGGCTATGGCACAACTAGGCTTAGGCTAGGGCACCCCTAGGCTTAGGCTAGGGCACACCTAGGGTGAGGCTAGGGCACCCCTAAGCTGAGGCTAGGGCACCCCTAAGCTTAGGCTAAGGCTAGGGCTACCCTAGGCTTAGGCTGGGGCACCCCTAGGCTTAGGCTAGGGCACCCCTAGGCTTAGGCTAAGGCTAGGGCTCCCCTAGCCGAAGGCTAGCTCACCCCTAGGCTTATGGTAGTGCACCCCTAGGCTTAGGCTAGGGCACCCCTAGGCTTAGGCTAAGGCTAGGGCTCCCCTAGGCTTAGGCTAAGGCTAGGGCTCCCCTAGCCAAAGGCTAGGACACCCCTAGGCTCATGCTAGGGCACCCCTAGGCTTAGGGTAGGGCACCCCTAGGCTTAGGCTAATGCTACGGCTCCCCTAGCCTCAGGCTAGGGCACCCCTAGACTCAGGCTATGGCACGCCTAGGCTTAGGCTAGGGCAATCCTAGGCTAGACTAAGGCTAGGGGTCCTCAAGCCTCAGGCTAGGGCACCCGTAGGCTCAGGCTAGGGCACCCCTAGGCTCAGGCTAGGGCACCCCCAGGCTTAGGCTAGGGCACCCCTAGACTTAGGATAAGGCTAGGGCTCCCCTAGCCTAAGGCTAGGGCACCACTAGGCTTAGGCTAGGGAACCCCTAGGCTTTGGCTAGGTCACCCCTAGGTTTAGGCTACGCCACCCCTAGGCTTAGGCTAGGGCACCCCTAGGCTTAGGCTAAGGCTACGGCTCCCATAGCCTCAGGCTAGGGCACCCCTAAATTCAGGCTATGGCACCCCTAGGCTTAGGCTGGGGCAATCCTAGGCTAGACTAAGGCTAGGGCACCACTAGCCTCAGGCTAGGGCACCCGTAGCCTCAGGCTAGTGCACCCCTAGGCTTAGGCTAGGACACCCCTAGGCTTAGGCTCAGGCACCCCTAGGCTTAGGCTAAGGCTAGGGCTCACCTAGCCTAAGGCTAGGGAACCCCTAGGCTTAGGCTAGGGCACACATATGCTTAGGCTAGGGCACACCTAGGGTTAGGCTCAGGCACCCCTAGGCCTAGGCTAAGGCTAGGGCTCACCTAGCCTAAGGCTAGGGAACCCCTAGGCTTAGGCTAGGGCACACATAGGCTTAGGCTAAGGCACCCCTAGGCTTAGGCTAGGGCACCCCTAGACTTAGGATAAGGCTAGGGCTCCCCTAGCCTAAGGCTAGAGCACCCCTAGGCTTAGGCTAGGGCACCCCTAGGCTTCGGCTAGGGCACCCCTAGGCTTAGGTTAAGGCTAGGGGACCCCTAGCCTAAGGCTAGGGCAACCCTAGGCTTAGGCTAGGGCACCCCTAGGCTTAGGCTAGGGCACCCCTAGGCTTAGGCTAAGGCTAAGGCTCCTGTAGCCTCAGGCAAGGGCACCCCTAGACTCAGGCTATGGCACCCCTAGGCTTAGGCTAGGGCAATCCTAGGCTAGACTAAGGCTAGGGTTCCCCTATCCTCACGCTAGGGCACCCGTAGGCTCAGGCTAGGGCACTCTAGGCTTAGGCTAAGGCTAGGAAACTCCTAGGCTTTGGATAAGGCACCCCTGGGCTTAGGCTAGGGCACCCCTAGGCTTAGGCTAGGGCACCCCTAGGCTTAGGCTAGGGCACCCCTAGGCTTAGGCTAAGGCTAGGTCACCCTTAGGCTTAGGCTAAGGCACAACTAGGCTTAGGTTAGGGCACCCCTAGGCTTAGGCTAGGGCACCCCTAGGCTTAGGCTAGGGCACCCCTAGGCTTAGGCTAGGGCACCCCTAGGCTGAGGCTAGGGCACCCCTAGTCTGAGTCTAGGGCACCCCTACGCTGAGGCTAGGGCACCCCTAGGCTTAGCCTAGGGCACCCCTAGTCTTAGGCTAAGGCTAGGGCTCCCCTAGCCTAAGGCTAGTGCACCCCTAGGCTTAGGCTAGGGCACCCCTAGGCTTAGGCTAGGGAACCCCTAGGCTTAGACTAAGGCTAGGGCACCCCTATGCTTAGACTAACGCTAGGGCACCCCTAGGCTTAGGCTAAGGCTAGGGCTTCCCTAGCTTAAGGCTAGGGCACCCCAAGGGTTAGGCTAGGGCACTCCTAAGCTTTGGCTAGGTCACCCCTAGGCTTAGGCTAGGGCACCCCTAGGCTTAGGCTAGGGCGCCCCTAGGCTTAGGCTAAGGCTACGGCTCCCCTAGCCTCAGGCTAGGGCACCCCTAGACTCAGGCAATGGCACCCCTAGGCTTAGGCTGGGCTAATCCTAGGCTAGACTAAGGCTAGGGCTCCCCTAGCCTCAGGCTAGGGCACCCGCAGGGTCAGGCTAGGGCACCCATAAGTTTAGGCTAAGGCTAGGGGACTCCTAGGCTTAGGCTAAGGCACTCCTAGGGTTAGGCTAGGGCACCCCTAGGCTTAGGCTAAGGCTAGGTCACCCCTAGGCTTAGCCTAAGGCACAACTAAGCTTAGGCTAGGGCACCCCTAGGCTTTGGCTAGGTCACCCCTAGGTTTAGGCTAGGGCACCCCTAGGCTTAGGCTAGGTCACCCCTAGGCTTAGGCTAGGGCACCCCTAGGCTTAGGCTAAGGCTATGGCTCCCCTAGCCACAGGGTAGGGCACCCCTAAACTCAGGCTATGACACCGCTAGGATTAGGCTGGGGCAATCCTAGCCTAGACTAAGGCTAGGGCTCCCCTAGCCTCAGGCTAGGGCACCCGTAGGCTCAGGCTAGGGTACCCCTAGGATTAGGCTAGGACACCCCTAGGCTTAGGCTCAGGCACCCCTAGGCTTAGGCTAAGGCTAGGGCTCACCTAGCCTAAGGTTAGGGAACCCCTAGGCTTAGGTTAGGGCACACATAGGCTTAGGCTAGGGCACCCCTAGGCTTAGGCGTAGGCTAGGGGACTCCTAGGCTTATGCTAAGGCACCCCTAGGCTTAGGCTACGGCACCCCTAGGCTTATGCTAGGGCACCCCTAGGCTGAGGCTAGGGCACCCCTAAGCTGAGGCTAGGGCACCCCTAGACTTAGGCTAAGGCTAGGGCTACCCAAGCCTAAGGCTAAGGCACCCCTAGGCTTAGCCTAGGGCACCCCTAGGCTTATGCTAAGGATTGGGCTCCCCTAGCCTAAGGCTAGGGCACCCCTAGGCTTAGGCTAGGGCACCCCTAGGCTTAGGCTAAGGCTAGGGCTCCCCTAGCCTAAGGCTAGGGCACCCCTAGGCTTAGGCTAGGGCACCCATAGGCTTAGGCTAGGGCAGCCCTAGGCTTAGGCTAAGGCTAGGGCACCCCTAGGCTTAGGCTAAGGCTAGGGCTCCCCTAACCTAAGGCTAGGGCACCCTAGGCTCAGGCTAGGGCACCCCTAGGCTTAGGCTAAGGCACCCCTAGGCTTAGGCTAAGGGTACGGCTCCCCTAGCCTCAAGCTAGGGCACCCCTAGACTCAACCTATGGCACCCCTATGCTTAGGCTAGGGCAATCCTAGGCTAGACTAAGGCTAAGGCTCCCCTAGCCTCAGGCTAGGGCACCCATAGGCTCAGGCTAGGGCACCCCTAGGCCCAGGCTAGGGCACCCCTAGGTTTAGGCTAGGGCACCCCTAGACTTAGGATAAGGCTAGGGCTCCCCTAGCCTAAGGCTAGAGCACCCCTAGGCTTAGGCTAGGGCACCCCTAGGCTTCGGCTAGGGCACCCCTCGGCTTAGGTTAAGGCTAGGGGACCCCTAGCCTAAGGCTTGAGCAACCCTAGGCTTAGGCTATGGCACCCCTAGGCTTAGGCTAGGGCAATCCTAGGCTAGACTAAGGCTAGGGTTCCACTATCCTCAAGCTAGGGCACCCGTAGGCTCAGGCTAGGGCACTCTAGGCTTAGGCTAAGGCTAGGAAACTCCTAGGCTTAGGATAAGGCACCCCTAGGCTTAGGCTAGGGCACCCCTAGGCTTAGGCTAGGGCACCCCTAGGCTTAGGCTAGGGCACCCCTAGGCTTAGGCTAAGGCTAGGTCACCCTTAGGCTTAGGCTAAGGCACAACTAGGCTTAGGTTAGGGCACCCCTAGGCTTAGGCAAGGGCACCCCTAGACTCAGGCTATGGCACCCCTAGGCTTAGGCTAGGGCAATCCTAGGCTAGACTAAGGCTAGGGTTCCCCTATCCTCACGCTAGGGCACCCGTAGGCTCAGGCTAGGGCACTCTAGGCTTAGGCTAAGGCTAGGAAACTCCTAGGCTTTGGATAAGGCACCCCTGGGCTTAGGCTAGGGCACCCCTAGGCTTAGGCTAGGGCACCCCTAGGCTTAGGCTAGGGCACCCCTAGGCTTAGGCTAAGGCTAGGTCACCCTTAGGCTTAGGCTAAGGCACAACTAGGCTTAGGTTAGGGCACCCCTAGGCTTAGGCTAGGGCACCCCTAGGCTTAGGCTAGGGCACCCCTAGGCTTAGGCTAGGGCACCCCTAGGCTGAGGCTAGGGCACCCCTAGTCTGAGTCTAGGGCACCCCTACGCTGAAGCTAGGGCACCCCTAGGCTTAGCCTAGGGCACCCCTAGTCTTAGGCTAAGGCTAGGGCTCCCCTAGCCTAAGGCTAGTGCACCCCTAGGCTTAGGCTAGGGCACCCCTAGGCTTAGGCTAGGGAACCCCTAGGCTTAGACTAAGGCTAGGGCACCCCTAGGCTTAGACTAACGCTAGGGCACCCCTAGGCTTAGGCTAAGGCTAGGGCTTCCCTAGCTTAAGGCTAGGGCACCCCAAGGGTTAGGCTAGGGCACTCCTAAGCTTTGGCTAGGTCACCCCTAGGCTTAGGCTAGGGCACCCCTAGGCTTAGGCTAGGGCGCCCCTAGGCTTAGGCTAAGGCTACGACTCCCCTAGCCTCAGGCTAGGGCACCCCTAGACTCAGGCAATGGCACCCCTAGGCTTAGGCTGGGCTAATCCTAGGCTAGACTAAGGCTAGGGCTCCCCTAGCCTCAGGCTAGGGCACCCGCAGGGTCAGGCTAGGGCACCCATAAGTTTAGGCTAAGGCTAGGGGACTCCTAGGCTTAGGCTAAGGCACTCCTAGGGTTAGGCTAGGGCACCCCTAGGCTTAGGCTAAGGCTAGGTCACCCCTAGGCTTAGCCTAAGGCACAACTAAGCTTAGGCTAGGGCACCCCTAGGCTTTGGCTAGGTCACCCCTAGGTTTAGGCTAGGGCACCCCTAGGCTTAGGCTAGGTCACCCCTAGGCTTAGGCTAGGGCACCCCTAGGCTTAGGCTAAGGCTATGGCTCCCCTAGCCACAGGGTAGGGCACCCCTAAACTCAGGCTATGGCACCGCTAGGATTAGGCTGGGGCAATCCTAGCCTAGACTAAGGCTAGGGCTCCCCTAGCCTCAGGCTAGGGCACCCGTAGGCTCAGGCTAGGGTACCCCTAGGATTAGGCTAGGACACCCCTAGGCTTAGGCTCAGGCACCCCTAGGCTTAGGCTAAGGCTAGGGCTCACCTAGCCTAAGGTTAGGGAACCCCTAGGCTTAGGTTAGGGCACACATAGGCTTAGGCTAGGGCACCCCTAGGCTTAGGCGTAGGCTAGGGGACTCCTAGGCTTATGCTAAGGCACCCCTAGGCTTAGGCTACGGCACCCCTAGGCTTATGCTAGGGCACCCCTAGGCTGAGGCTAGGGCACCCCTAAGCTGAGGCTAGGGCACCCCTAGACTTAGGCTAAGGCTAGGGCTACCCAAGCCTAAGGCTAAGGCACCCCTAGGCTTAGCCTAGGGCACCCCTAGGCTTATGCTAAGGATTGGGCTCCCCTAGCCTAAGGCTAGGGCACCCCTAGGCTTAGGCTAGGGCACCCCTAGGCTTAGGCTAAGGCTAGGGCTCCCCTAGCCTAAGGCTAGGGCACCCCTAGGCTTAGGCTAGGGCACCCATAGGCTTAGGCTAGGGCAGCCCTAGGCTTAGGCTAAGGCTAGGGCACCCCTAGGCTTAGGCTAAGGCTAGGGCTCCCCTAACCTAAGGCTAGGGCACCCTAGGCTCAGGCTAGGGCACCCCTAGGCTTAGGCTAAGGCACCCCTAGGCTTAGGCTAAGGGTACGGCTCCCCTAGCCTCAAGCTAGGGCACCCCTAGACTCAACCTATGGCACCCCTATGCTTAGGCTAGGGCAATCCTAGGCTAGACTAAGGCTAAGGCTCCCCTAGCCTCAGGCTAGGGCACCCATAGGCTCAGGCTAGGGCACCCCTAGGCTCAGGCTAGGGCACCCCTAGGTTTAGGCTAGGGCACCCCTAGACTTAGGATAAGGCTAGGGCTCCCCTAGCCTAAGGCTAGAGCACCCCTAGGCTTAGGCTAGGGCACCCCTAGGCTTCGGCTAGGGCACCCCTCGGCTTAGGTTAAGGCTAGGGGACCCCTAGCCTAAGGCTTGAGCAACCCTAGGCTTAGGCTAGAGCACCCCTAGGCTTAGGCTAGGGCACCCCTAGGCTTAGGCTAAGGCTACGGCTCCCCTAGCCACAGGGTTGGGCACCCCTAAACTCAGGCTATGGCACCCCTAGGATTAGGCTGGGGCAATCCTAGCCTAGACTAAGGCTAGGGCTCCCCTAGCCTCAGGCTAGGGCACCCGTAGGCTCAGTCTAGTGTACCCCTAGGATTAGGCTAGGACACCCCTAGGCTTAGGCTCAGGCACCCCTAGGCTTAGGCTAAGGCTAGGGCTCACCTAGCCTAAGGCTAGGGAACCCCTAGGCTTAGGTTAGGGCACACATAGGCTTAGGCTAGGGCACCCCTAGGCTTAGGCGTAGGCTAGGGGACTCCTAGGCTTAGGCTAAGGCACCCCTAGGCTTAGGCTACGGCACCCCTAGGCTTATGCTAGGGCACCCCTAGGCTGAGGCTAGGGCACCCCTAAGCTGAGGCTAGGGCACCCGTAGACTTAGGCTAAGGCTAGGGCTACCCAAGCCTAAGGCTAGGGCACCCCTAGGCTTAGGCTAGGGCACCCCTAGGCTTATGCTAAGGATTGGGCTCCCCTAGCCTAAGGCTAGGGCACCCCTAGGCTTAGGCTAGGGCACCCCTAGGCTTAGGCTAAGGCTAGGGCTCCCCTAGCCTAAGGCTAGGGCACCCCTAGGCTTAGGCTAGGGCACCCATAGGCTTAGGCTAGGGCACCCATAGGCTTAGGCTAAGGCTAGGACACCCCTAGGCTTAGGCTAAGGCTAGGGCACCCCTAGGCTTAGGCTAAGGCTAGGGCTCCCCTAACCTAAGGCTAGGGCACCCCTAGGCTCAGGCTAGGGCACCCCTAGGCTTAGGCTAAGGCACCCCTAGGCTTAGGCTAAGGGTACGGCTCCCCTAGCCTCAAGCTAGGACACCCCTAGACTCAACCTATGGCACCCCTATGCTTAGGCTAGGGCAATCCTAGGCTAGACTAAGGCTAAGGCTCCCCTAGCCTCAGGCTAGGGCACCCATAGGCTCAGGCTAGGGCACCCCTAGGCTCAGGCTAGGGCACCCCTAGGTTTAGGCTAGGGCACCCCTAGACTTAGGATAAGGCTAGGGCTCCCCTAGCCTAAGGCTAGAGCACCCCTAGGCTTAGGCTAGGGCACCCCCAGGCTTCGGCTAGGGCACCCCTAGGCTTAGGTTAAGGCTAGGGCTCCCCTAGCCTAAGCTAGGGCACCCCTAGGCTTAGGCTAAGGCACAACTAGGCTTAGGCTAGGACACCCCTAGGCTTAGACTAGGGCACACCTAGGCTGAGGCTAGGGCGCCCCTAAGCTGAGGTTAGGGCACCCCTAGACTTAGGCTAAGGCTAGGGCTACCCTAGGCTTAGGCTAGGGCACCCCTAGGCTTAGGCTATGGCACCCCTAGGCTTAGGCTAAGGCTAGGGCTCCCCTAGCCGAAGGCTAGCTCACCCCTAGGCTTAGGGTAGGGCACCCCTAGGCTTAGGCTAGGGCACCCCTAGGCTTAGGCTAAGGCTAGGGCTCCCCTAGCCTAAGGCTTGGGCACCCCTAAGCTTAGGCTAGGGCACCCCTAGACTTAGGCTAGGGCACCCCTAGGCTTAGGCTAAGGCTTGGGCACCCCTAGGCTCATGCTAGGGCACCCCTAGGCTTAGGGTAGGGCACCCCTAGGCTTAGGCTAATGCTACGGCTCCCCTACCCTCAGGCTAGGGCACCCCTAGACTCAGGCTATGGCACGCCTAGGCTTAGGCTAGGGCAATCCTAGGCTAGACTAAGGCTAGGGGTCCTCAAGCCTCAGGCTAGGGCACCCATAGGCTCAGGCTAGGGCACCCCTAGGCTCAGGCTAGGGCACCCCTAGGCTTAGGCTAGTGCACCCCTAGACTTAGGATAAGGCTAGGGCTCCCCTAGCCTAAGGCTAGGGCACCCCTAGGCTTAGGCTAGGGAACCCCTAGGCTTTGGCTAGGTCACCCCTAGGTTTAGGCTAGGGCACCCGTAGGCTTAGGCTAGGGCACCCCTAGGCTTAGGCTAGGGCACCCCTAGGCTTAGGATAAGGCACCCCTAGGCTTAGGCTAAGGGTACAGCTCCCCTAGCCTCAAGCTAGGGCACCCCTAGACTCAAACTATGGCACCCCTATGCTTAGGCTAGGGCAATCCTAGGCTAGACTAAGGCTAAGGCTCCCCTAGCCTCAGGCTAGGGCACCCATAGGCTCAGGCTAGGGCACCCCTAGGCTCAGGCTAGGGCATCCCTAGGCTTAGGCTAGGGCACCCCTAGACTTAGGATAAGGCTAGGGCTCCCCTAGCCTAAGGCTAGAGCACCCCTAGGCTTAGGCTAGGGCACCCCCAGGCTTCGGCTAGGGCACCCCTAGGCTTAGGTTAAGGCTAGGGCTCCCCTAGCCTAACGCTAGGGCACCCCTAGGCTTAGGTTGGGCACCCCTAGGCTTAGGCTAGGGCACCCCTAGGCTTAGGCTAAGGCTACGGCTCCCCTAGCCTCAGGCTAGGGCACCCCTAGACTCAGGTTATGGCACCCCTAGGCTTAGGCAAGGGCAATCCTAGGCTAGACTAAGGCTAGGGCTCCCCTAGCCTCAGGCTAGGGCACCCGTAGGCTTAGGCTAGGTCACCCACAGGTTTACGCTAGGGCACCCCTAGCCTTAGGCTAGGGCACCCCTAGGCGTAGGCTAAGGCACCCTTAGGCTTAAGCTAAGGCACCCCTAGGCTTAGGCTAAGGCTAGGGGACTCCTAGGCTTAGGATAAAGCACCCCGAGGCTTAGGCTAGGGCACCCCTAGGCTTAGGCTAGGGCACCCCTAGGCATAGGCTAGGGCACCCCTAGGCTTAGGCTAGGGCACCCCTAGGCTTAGGCTAGGGCACCCCTAGGCTTAGGCTAAGGCTAGGTCACCCCTAGGCTTAGGCTAAGGCACAACTAGGCTTAGGCTAGGGCACCCCTAGGCTTAGGCTAGGGCACACCTAGGCTGAGGCTAGGGCACCCCTAAGCTGAGCCTAGGGCACCCCTAAGCTTAGGCTAAGGCTAGGGCTACCCTAGGCTTAGGCTAGGGCACCCCTAGGCTTAGGCTAGGGCACCCCTAGGCTTAGGCTAAGGCTAGGGCTCCCCTAGCTGAAGGCTAGCTCACCCCTAGGCTTATGGTTGGGCACCCCTAGGCTTAGGCTAGGGCACCCCTAGGCTTAGGCTAATTCTAGGGCTCCCCTAGGCTTAGGCTAAGGCTAGGGCTCCCCTAGCCAAAGGCTAGGACACCCCTAGGCTCATGCTAGGGCACCCCTAGGCTTAGGGTAGGGCACCCCTAGGCTTAGGCTAATGCTACGGCTCCCCTAGCCTCAGGCTAGGGCACCCCTAGACTCAGGCTATGGCATGCCTAGGCTTAGGCTAGGGCAATCCTAGGCTAGACTAAGGCTAGGGGTCCTGAAGCCTCAGACTAGGGCACCCATAGGCTCAGGCTAGGGCACCCCTAGGCTCAGGCTAGGGCACCCCCAGGCTTAGGCTAGGGCACCCCTAGACTTAGGATAAGGCTAGGGCTCCCCTAGCCTAAGGCTAGGGCACCACTAGGCTTAGGCTAGGGAACCCCTAGGCTTTGGCTAGGTCACCCCTAGGTTTAGGCTACGCCACCCCTAGGCTTAGGCTAGGGCATCCCTAGGCTTAGGCTAAGGCTACGGCTCCCATAGCCTCAGGCTAGGGCACCCCTAAATTCAGGCTATGGCACCCCTAGGCTTAGGCTGGGGCAATCCTAGGCTAGACTAAGGCTAGGGCACCACTAGCCTCAGGCTAGGGCACCCGTAGCCTCAGGCTAGTGCACCCCTAGGCTTAGGCTAGGACACCCCTAGGCTTAGGCTCAGGCACCCCTAGGCTTAGGCTAAGGCTAGGGCTCACCTAGCCTAAGGCTTGGGAACCCCTAGGCTTATGCTAGGGCACACATAGGCTTAGGCTAGGGCACACCTAGGCTTAGGCTCAGGCACCCCTAGGCTTAGGCTAAGGCTAGGGCTCACCTAGCCTAAGGCTAGGGAACCCCTAGGCTTAGGCTAGGGCACATATAGGCTTAGGCTAAGGCACCCCTAGGCTTAGGCTAGGGCACCCCTAGACTTAGGATAAGGCTAGGGCTCCCCTAGCCTAAGGCTAGAGCACCCCTAGGCTTAGGCTAGGGCACCCCTAGGCTTCGGCTAGGGCACCCCTAGGCTTAGGTTAAGGCTAGGGGACCCCTAGCCTAAGGCTAGGGCAACCCTAGGCTTAGGCTAGGGCACCCCTAGGCTTAGGCTAGGGCACCCCTAGGCTTAGGCTAAGGCTAAGGCTCCTGTAGCCTCAGGCAAGGGAACCCCTAGACTCAGGCTATGGCACCCCTAGGCTTAGGCTAGGGCAATCCTAGGCTAGACTAAGGCTAGGGTTCCCCTATCCTCAAGCTAGGGCACCCGTAGGCTCAGGCTAGGGCACTCTAGGCTTAGGCTAAGGCTAGGAAACTCCTAGGCTTAGGATAAGGCACCCCTAGGCTTAGGCTAGGGCACCCCTAGGCTTAGGCTAGGGCACCCCTAGGCTTAGGCTAGGGCACCCCTAGGCTTAGGCTAAGGCTAGGTCACCCTTAGGCTTAGGCTAAGGCACAACTAGGCTTAGGTTAGGGCACCCCTAGGCTTAGGCTAGGGCACCCCTAGGCTTAGGCTAGGGCACCCCTAGGCTTAGGCTAGGGCACCCCTAGGCTGAGGCTAGGGCACCCCTAGTCTGAGTCTAGGGCACCCCTACGCTGAGGCTAGGGCACCCCTAGGCTTAGGCTAGGGCACCCCTAGTCTTAGGCTAAGGCTAGGGCTCCCCTAGCCTAAGGCTAGTGCACCCCTAGGCTTAGGCTAGGGCACCCCTAGGCTTAGGCTAGGGAACCCCTAGGCTTAGACTAAGGCTAGGGCACCCCTAGGCTTAGACTAACGCTAGGGCACCCCTAGGCTTAGGCTAAGGCTAGGGCTTCCCTAGCCTAAGGCTAGGGCACCCCAAGGGTTAGGCTAGGGCACTCCTAAGCTTTGGCTAGGTCACCCCTAGGCTTAGGCTAGGGCACCCCTAGGCTTAGGCTAGGGCGCCCCTAGGCTTAGGCTAAGGCTACGGCTCCCCTAGCCTCAGGTTAGGGCACTCCTAGACTCAGGCAATGGCACCCCTAGGCTTAGGCTGGGCTAATCCTAGGCTAGACTAAGGCTAGGGCTCCCCTAGCCTCAGGCTAGGGCACCTGCAGGGTCAGGCTAGGGCACCCATAAGTTTAGGCTAAGGCTAGGGGACTCCTAGGCTTAGGCTAAAACACTCCTAGGGTTAGGCTAGGGCACCCCTAGGCTTTGGCTAGGTCACCCCTAGGTTTAGGCTAGGGCACCCCTAGGCTTAGGCTAGGTCACCCCTAGGCTTAGGCTAGGGCACCCCTAGGCTTAGGCTAAGGCTACGGCTCCCCTAGCCACAGGGTAGGGCACCCCTAAACTCAGGCTATGGCACCCCTAGGATTAGGCTGGGGCAATCCTAGCCTAGACTAAGGCTAGGGCTCCCCTAGCCTCAGGCTAGGGCACCCGTAGGCTCAGGCTAGGGTACCCCTAGGATTAGGCTAGGACACCCCTAGGCTTAGGCTCAGGCACCCCTAGGCTTAGGCTAAGGCTAGGGCTCACCTAGCCTAAGGCTAGGGAACCCCTAGGCTTAGGTTAGGGCACACATAGGCTTAGGCTAGGGCACCCCTAGGCTTAGGCGTAGGCTAGGGGACTCCTAGGCTTAGGCTAAGGCACCCCTAGGCTTAGGCTACGGCACCCCTAGGCTTATGCTAGGGCACCCCTAGGCTGAGGCTAGGGCACCCCTAAGCTGAGGCTAGGGCACCCGTAGACTTAGGCTAAGGCTAGGGCTACCCAAGCCTAAGGCTAGGGCACCCCTAGGCTTAGGCTAGGGCACCCCTAGGCTTATGCTAAGGATTGGGCTCCCCTAGCCTAAGGCTAGGGCACCCCTAGGCTTAGGCTAGGGCACCCCTAGGCTTAGGCTAGGGCACCCATAGGCTTAGGCTAGGGCACCCCTAGGCTTAGGCTAAGGCTAGGACACCCCTAGGCTTAGGCTAAGGCTAGGGCTCCCCTAACCTAAGGCTAGGGCACCCCTAGGCTCAGGCTAGGGCACCCCTAGGCTTAGGCTAAGGCACCCCTAGGCTTAGGCTAAGGGTACGGCTCCCCTAGCCTCAAGCTAGGACACCCCTAGACTCAACCTATGGCACCCCTATGCTTAGGCTAGGGCAATCCTAGGCTAGACTAAGGCTAAGGCTCCCCTAGCCTCAGGCTAGGGCACCCATAGGCTCAGGCTAGGGCACCCCTAGGCTCAGGCTAGGGCACCCCTAGGTTTAGGCTAGGGCACCCCTAGACTTAGGATAAGGCTAGGGCTCCCCTAGCCTAAGGCTAGAGCACCCCTAGGCTTAGGCTAGGGCACCCCCAGGCTTCGGCTAGGGCACCCCTAGGCGTAGGTTAAGGCTAGGGCTCCCCTAGCCTAACGCTAGGGCACCCCTAGGCTTTCGCTAGGGCACCCCTAGGCTTAGGCTAGGGCACCCCTAGGCTTAGGCTAAGGCTACGGCTCCCCTAGCCTCAGGCTAGGGCACCCCTAGACTCAGGCTATGGCACCCCTAGGCTTAGGCAAGGGCAATCCTAGGCTAGACTAAGGCTAGGGCTCCCCTAGCCTCAGGCTAGGGCACCCGTAGGCTTAGGCTAGGTCACCCCCAGGTTTACGCTAGGGCACCCCTAGGCTTAGGCTAGGACACCCCTAGGCGTAGGCTAAGGCACCCCTAGGCTTAGGCTAAGGCTAGCGGACTAGTAGGCTTAGGATAAAGCACCCCTAGGCTTAGGCTAGGGCACCCCTAGGCTTAGGCTAGGGCACCCCTAGGCTTAGGCTAGGGCACCCCTAGGCTTAGGCTAGGGCACCCCTAGGCTTAGGCTAAGGCTAGGTCACCCCTAGGCTTAGGCTAAGGCACAACTAGGCTTAGGCTAGGGCACCCCTAGGCTTAGGCTAGGGCACACCTAGGCTGAGGCTAGGGCGCCCCTAAGCTGAGGCTAGGGCACCCCTAGGCTTAGGCTAAGGCTAGGGCTACCCTAGGCTTAGGCTAGGGCACCCCTAGGCTTAGGCTATGGCACCCCTAGACTTAGGCTAAGGCTAGGGCTCCCCTAGCCGAAGGCTAGCTCACCCCTAGGCTTAGGGTAGGGCACCCCTAGGCTTAGGCTAGGGCACACCTAGGCTTAGGCTAAGGCTAGGGCTCCCCTAGCCTAAGGCTTGGGCACCCCTAAGCTTAGGCTAGGGCACCCCTAGACTTAGGCTAGGGCACCCCTAGGCTTAGGCTAAGGCTTGGGCACCCCTAGGCTTAGGCTAAGGCTAGGGCTCCCCTAGCCAAAGGCTAGGACACCCCTAGGCTCATGCTAGGGCACCCCTAGGCTTAGGGTAGGGCACCCCTAGGCTTAGGCTAATGCTACGGCTCCCCTACCCTCAGGCTAGGGCACCCCTAGACTCAGGCTATGGCACGCCTAGGCTTAGGCTAGGGCAATCCTAGGCTAGACTAAGGCTAGGGGTCCTCAAGCCTCAGGCTAGGGCACCCATAGGCTCAGGCTAGGGCACCCCTAGGCTCAGGCTAGGGCACCCCTAGGCTTAGGCTAGTGCACCCCTAGACTTAGGATAAGGCTAGGGCTCCCCTAGCCTAAGGCTAAGGCACAACTAGGCTTAGGCTAGGGCACCCCTAGGCTTAGGCTAGGGCACACCTAGGCTGAGGCTAGGGCGCCCCTAAGCTGAGGCTAGGGCACCCCTAGGCTTAGGCTAAGGCTAGGGCTACCCTAGGCTTAGGCTAGGGCACCCCTAGGCTTAGGCTATGGCACCCCTAGACTTAGGCTAAGGCTAGGGCTCCCCTAGCCGAAGGCTAGCTCACCCCTAGGCTTAGGGTAGGGCACCCCTAGGCTTAGGCTAGGGCACACCTAGGCTTAGGCTAAGGCTAGGGCTCCCCTAGCCTAAGGCTTGGGCACCCCTAAGCTTAGGCTAGGGCACCCCTAGACTTAGGCTAGGGCACCCCTAGGCTTAGGCTAAGGCTTGGGCACCCCTAGGCTTAGGCTAAGGCTAGGGCTCCCCTAGCCAAAGGCTAGGACACCCCTAGGCTCATGCTAGGGCACCCCTAGGCTTAGGGTAGGGCACCCCTAGGCTTAGGCTAATGCTACGGCTCCCCTACCCTCAGGCTAGGGCACCCCTAGACTCAGGCTATGGCACGCCTAGGCTTAGGCTAGGGCAATCCTAGGCTAGACTAAGGCTAGGGGTCCTCAAGCCTCAGGCTAGGGCACCCATAGGCTCAGGCTAGGGCACCCCTAGGCTCAGGCTAGGGCACCCCTAGGCTTAGGCTAGTGCACCCCTAGACTTAGGATAAGGCTAGGGCTCCCCTAGCCTAAGGCTAGGGCACCCCTAGGCTTAGGCTAGGGAACCCCTAGGCTTTGGCTAGGTCACCCCTAGATTTAGGCTAGGGCTCCCGTAGGCTTAGGCTAGGGCACCCCTAGGCTTAGGCTAGGGCACCCCTAGGCTTAGGCTAAGGCACCCCTAGGCTTAGGCTAAGGGTACAGCTCCCCTAGCCTCAAGCTAGGCCACCCCTAGACTCAACCTATGGCACCCCTATGCTTAGGCTAGGGCAATCCTAGGCTAGACTAATGCTAAGGCTCCCCTAGCCTCAGGCTAGGGCACCCATAGGCTCAGGCTAGGGCACCCCTAGGCTCAGGCTAGGGCATCCCTAGGCTTAGGCTAGGGCACCCCTAGACTTAGGATAAGGCTAGGGCTCCCCTAGCCTAAGGCTAGAGCACCCCTAGGCTTAGGCTAGGGCACCCCCAGGCTTCGGCTAGGGCACCCCTAGGCTTAGGTTAAGGCTAGGGCTCCCCTAGCCTAACGCTAGGGCACCCCTAGGCTTAGGTTGGGCACCCCTAGGCTTAGGCTAGGGCACCCCTAGGCTTAGGCTAAGGCTACGGCTCCCCTAGCCTCAGGCTAGGGCACCCCTAGACTCAGGTTATGGCACCCCTAGGCTAAGGCAAGGGCAATCCTAGGCTAGACTAAGGCTAGGGCTCCCCTAGCCTCAGGCTAGGGCACCCGTAGGCTTAGGCTAGGTCACCCACAGGTTTACGCTAGGGCACCCCTAGCCTTAGGCTAGGGCACCCCTAGGCTTAGGCTAAGGCTAGGGCTCCCCTAGCCTAAGGCTTGGGCACCCCTAAGCTTAGGCTAGGGCACCCCTAGACTTAGGCTAGGGCACCCCTAGGCTTAGGCTAAGGCTTGGGCACCCCTAGGCTCATGCTAGGGCACCCCTAGGCTTAGGGTAGGGCACCCCTAGGCTTAGGCTAATGCTACGGCTCCCCTACCCTCAGGCTAGGGCACCCCTAGACTCAGGCTATGGCACGCCTAGGCTTAGGCTAGGGCAATCCTAGGCTAGACTAAGGCTAGGGGTCCTCAAGCCTCAGGCTAGGGCACCCATAGGCTCAGGCTAGGGCACCCCTAGGCTCAGGCTAGGGCACCCCTAGGCTTAGGCTAGTGCACCCCTAGACTTAGGATAAGGCTAGGGCTCCCCTAGCCTAAGGCTAGGGCACCCCTAGGCTTAGGCTAGGGAACCCCTAGGCTTTGGCTAGGTCACCCCTAGGTTTAGGCTAGGGCACCCGTAGGCTTAGGCTAGGGCACCCCTAGGCTTAGGCTAGGGCACCCCTAGGCTTAGGATAAGGCACCCCTAGGCTTAGGCTAAGGGTACAGCTCCCCTAGCCTCAAGCTAGGGCACCCCTAGACTCAAACTATGGCACCCCTATGCTTAGGCTAGGGCAATCCTAGGCTAGACTAAGGCTAAGGCTCCCCTAGCCTCAGGCTAGGGCACCCATAGGCTCAGGCTAGGGCACCCCTAGGCTCAGGCTAGGGCATCCCTAGGCTTAGGCTAGGGCACCCCTAGACTTAGGATAAGGCTAGGGCTCCCCTAGCCTAAGGCTAGAGCACCCCTAGGCTTAGGCTAGGGCACCCCCAGGCTTCGGCTAGGGCACCCCTAGGCTTAGGTTAAGGCTAGGGCTCCCCTAGCCTAACGCTAGGGCACCCCTAGGCTTAGGTTGGGCACCCCTAGGCTTAGGCTAGGGCACCCCTAGGCTTAGGCTAAGGCTACGGCTCCCCTAGCCTCAGGCTAGGGCACCCCTAGACTCAGGTTATGGCACCCCTAGGATTAGGCAAGGGCAATCCTAGGCTAGACTAAGGCTAGGGCTCCCCTAGCCTCAGGCTAGGGCACCCGTAGGCTTAGGCTAGGTCACCCACAGGTTTACGCTAGGGCACCCCTAGCCTTAGGCTAGGGCACCCCTAGGCGTAGGCTAAGGCACCCTTAGGCTTAAGCTAAGGCACCCCTAGGCTTAGGCTAAGGCTAGGGGACTCCTAGGCTTAGGATAAAGCACCCCGAGGCTTAGGCTAGGGCACCCCTAGGCTTAGGCTAGGGCACCCCTAGGCATAGGCTAGGGCACCCCTAGGCTTAGGCTAGGGCACCCCTAGGCTTAGGCTAGGGCACCCCTAGGCTTAGGCTAAGGCTAGGTCACCCCTAGGCTTAGGCTAAGGCACAACTAGGCTTAGGCTAGGGCACCCCTAGGCTTAGGCTAGGGCACACCTAGGCTGAGGCTAGGGCACCCCTAAGCTGAGCCTAGGGCACCCCTAAGCTTAGGCTAAGGCTAGGGCTACCCTAGGCTTAGGCTAGGGCACCCCTAGGCTTAGGCTAGGGCACCCCTAGGCTTAGGCTAAGGCTAGGGCTCCCCTAGCTGAAGGCTAGCTCACCCCTAGGCTTATGGTTGGGCACCCCTAGGCTTAGGCTAGGGCACCCCTAGGCTTAGGCTAATTCTAGGGCTCCCCTAGGCTTAGGCTAAGGCTAGGGCTCCCCTAGCCAAAGGCTAGGACACCCCTAGGCTCATGCTAGGGCACCCCTAGGCTTAGGGTAGGGCACCCCTAGGCTTAGGCTAATGCTACGGCTCCCCTAGCCTCAGGCTAGGGCACCCCTAGACTCAGGCTATGGCATGCCTAGGCTTAGGCTAGGGCAATCCTAGGCTAGACTAAGGCTAGGGGTCCTGAAGCCTCAGACTAGGGCACCCATAGGCTCAGGCTAGGGCACCCCTAGGCTCAGGCTAGGGCACCCCCAGGCTTAGGCTAGGGCACCCCTAGACTTAGGATAAGGCTAGGGCTCCCCTAGCCTAAGGCTAGGGCACCACTAGGCTTAGGCTAGGGAACCCCTAGGCTTTGGCTAGGTCACCCCTAGGTTTAGGCTACGCCACCCCTAGGCTTAGGCTAGGGCATCCCTAGGCTTAGGCTAAGGCTACGGCTCCCATAGCCTCAGGCTAGGGCACCCCTAAATTCAGGCTATGGCACCCCTAGGCTTAGGCTGGGGCAATCCTAGGCTAGACTAAGGCTAGGGCACCACTAGCCTCAGGCTAGGGCACCCGTAGCCTCAGGCTAGTGCACCCCTAGGCTTAGGCTAGGACACCCCTAGGCTTAGGCTCAGGCACCCCTAGGCTTAGGCTAAGGCTAGGGCTCACCTAGCCTAAGGCTTGGGAACCCCTAGGCTTATGCTAGGGCACACATAGGCTTAGGCTAGGGCACACCTAGGCTTAGGCTCAGGCACCCCTAGGCTTAGGCTAAGGCTAGGGCTCACCTAGCCTAAGGCTAGGGAACCCCTAGGCTTAGGCTAGGGCACATATAGGCTTAGGCTAAGGCACCCCTAGGCTTAGGCTAGGGCACCCCTAGACTTAGGATAAGGCTAGGGCTCCCCTAGCCTAAGGCTAGAGCACCCCTAGGCTTAGGCTAGGGCACCCCTAGGCTTCGGCTAGGGCACCCCTAGGCTTAGGTTAAGGCTAGGGGACCCCTAGCCTAAGGCTAGGGCAACCCTAGGCTTAGGCTAGGGCACCCCTAGGCTTAGGCTAGGGCACCCCTAGGCTTAGGCTAAGGCTAAGGCTCCTGTAGCCTCAGGCAAGGGAACCCCTAGACTCAGGCTATGGCACCCCTAGGCTTAGGCTAGGGCAATCCTAGGCTAGACTAAGGCTAGGGTTCCCCTATCCTCAAGCTAGGGCACCCGTAGGCTCAGGCTAGGGCACTCTAGGCTTAGGCTAAGGCTAGGAAACTCCTAGGCTTAGGATAAGGCACCCCTAGGCTTAGGCTAGGGCACCCCTAGGCTTAGGCTAGGGCACCCCTAGGCTTAGGCTAGGGCACCCCTAGGCTTAGGCTAAGGCTAGGTCACCCTTAGGCTTAGGCTAAGGCACAACTAGGCTTAGGTTAGGGCACCCCTAGGCTTAGGCTAGGGCACCCCTAGGCTTAGGCTAGGGCACCCCTAGGCTTAGGCTAGGGCACCCCTAGGCTGAGGCTAGGGCACCCCTAGTCTGAGTCTAGGGCACCCCTACGCTGAGGCTAGGGCACCCCTAGGCTTAGGCTAGGGCACCCCTAGTCTTAGGCTAAGGCTAGGGCTCCCCTAGCCTAAGGCTAGTGCACCCCTAGGCTTAGGCTAGGGCACCCCTAGGCTTAGGCTAGGGAACCCCTAGGCTTAGACTAAGGCTAGGGCACCCCTAGGCTTAGACTAACGCTAGGGCACCCCTAGGCTTAGGCTAAGGCTAGGGCTTCCCTAGCCTAAGGCTAGGGCACCCCAAGGGTTAGGCTAGGGCACTCCTAAGCTTTGGCTAGGTCACCCCTAGGCTTAGGCTAGGGCACCCCTAGGCTTAGGCTAGGGCGCCCCTAGGCTTAGGCTAAGGCTACGGCTCCCCTAGCCTCAGGTTAGGGCACTCCTAGACTCAGGCAATGGCACCCCTAGGCTTAGGCTGGGCTAATCCTAGGCTAGACTAAGGCTAGGGCTCCCCTAGCCTCAGGCTAGGGCACCTGCAGGGTCAGGCTAGGGCACCCATAAGTTTAGGCTAAGGCTAGGGGACTCCTAGGCTTAGGCTAAAACACTCCTAGGGTTAGGCTAGGGCACCCCTAGGCTTTGGCTAGGTCACCCCTAGGTTTAGGCTAGGGCACCCCTAGGCTTAGGCTAGGTCACCCCTAGGCTTAGGCTAGGGCACCCCTAGGCTTAGGCTAAGGCTACGGCTCCCCTAGCCACAGGGTAGGGCACCCCTAAACTCAGGCTATGGCACCCCTAGGATTAGGCTGGGGCAATCCTAGCCTAGACTAAGGCTAGGGCTCCCCTAGCCTCAGGCTAGGGCACCCGTAGGCTCAGGCTAGGGTACCCCTAGGATTAGGCTAGGACACCCCTAGGCTTAGGCTCAGGCACCCCTAGGCTTAGGCTAAGGCTAGGGCTCACCTAGCCTAAGGCTAGGGAACCCCTAGGCTTAGGTTAGGGCACACATAGGCTTAGGCTAGGGCACCCCTAGGCTTAGGCGTAGGCTAGGGGACTCCTAGGCTTAGGCTAAGGCACCCCTAGGCTTAGGCTACGGCACCCCTAGGCTTATGCTAGGGCACCCCTAGGCTGAGGCTAGGGCACCCCTAAGCTGAGGCTAGGGCACCCGTAGACTTAGGCTAAGGCTAGGGCTACCCAAGCCTAAGGCTAGGGCACCCCTAGGCTTAGGCTAGGGCACCCCTAGGCTTATGCTAAGGATTGGGCTCCCCTAGCCTAAGGCTAGGGCACCCCTAGGCTTAGGCTAGGGCACCCCTAGGCTTAGGCTAGGGCACCCATAGGCTTAGGCTAGGGCACCCCTAGGCTTAGGCTAAGGCTAGGACACCCCTAGGCTTAGGCTAAGGCTAGGGCTCCCCTAACCTAAGGCTAGGGCACCCCTAGGCTCAGGCTAGGGCACCCCTAGGCTTAGGCTAAGGCACCCCTAGGCTTAGGCTAAGGGTACGGCTCCCCTAGCCTCAAGCTAGGACACCCCTAGACTCAACCTATGGCACCCCTATGCTTAGGCTAGGGCAATCCTAGGCTAGACTAAGGCTAAGGCTCCCCTAGCCTCAGGCTAGGGCACCCATAGGCTCAGGCTAGGGCACCCCTAGGCTCAGGCTAGGGCACCCCTAGGTTTAGGCTAGGGCACCCCTAGACTTAGGATAAGGCTAGGGCTCCCCTAGCCTAAGGCTAGAGCACCCCTAGGCTTAGGCTAGGGCACCCCCAGGCTTCGGCTAGGGCACCCCTAGGCGTAGGTTAAGGCTAGGGCTCCCCTAGCCTAACGCTAGGGCACCCCTAGGCTTTCGCTAGGGCACCCCTAGGCTTAGGCTAGGGCACCCCTAGGCTTAGGCTAAGGCTACGGCTCCCCTAGCCTCAGGCTAGGGCACCCCTAGACTCAGGCTATGGCACCCCTAGGCTTAGGCAAGGGCAATCCTAGGCTAGACTAAGGCTAGGGCTCCCCTAGCCTCAGGCTAGGGCACCCGTAGGCTTAGGCTAGGTCACCCCCAGGTTTACGCTAGGGCACCCCTAGGCTTAGGCTAGGACACCCCTAGGCGTAGGCTAAGGCACCCCTAGGCTTAGGCTAAGGCTAGCGGACTAGTAGGCTTAGGATAAAGCACCCCTAGGCTTAGGCTAGGGCACCCCTAGGCTTAGGCTAGGGCACCCCTAGGCTTAGGCTAGGGCACCCCTAGGCTTAGGCTAGGGCACCCCTAGGCTTAGGCTAAGGCTAGGTCACCCCTAGGCTTAGGCTAAGGCACAACTAGGCTTAGGCTAGGGCACCCCTAGGCTTAGGCTAGGGCACACCTAGGCTGAGGCTAGGGCGCCCCTAAGCTGAGGCTAGGGCACCCCTAGGCTTAGGCTAAGGCTAGGGCTACCCTAGGCTTAGGCTAGGGCACCCCTAGGCTTAGGCTATGGCACCCCTAGACTTAGGCTAAGGCTAGGGCTCCCCTAGCCGAAGGCTAGCTCACCCCTAGGCTTAGGGTAGGGCACCCCTAGGCTTAGGCTAGGGCACACCTAGGCTTAGGCTAAGGCTAGGGCTCCCCTAGCCTAAGGCTTGGGCACCCCTAAGCTTAGGCTAGGGCACCCCTAGACTTAGGCTAGGGCACCCCTAGGCTTAGGCTAAGGCTTGGGCACCCCTAGGCTTAGGCTAAGGCTAGGGCTCCCCTAGCCAAAGGCTAGGACACCCCTAGGCTCATGCTAGGGCACCCCTAGGCTTAGGGTAGGGCACCCCTAGGCTTAGGCTAATGCTACGGCTCCCCTACCCTCAGGCTAGGGCACCCCTAGACTCAGGCTATGGCACGCCTAGGCTTAGGCTAGGGCAATCCTAGGCTAGACTAAGGCTAGGGGTCCTCAAGCCTCAGGCTAGGGCACCCATAGGCTCAGGCTAGGGCACCCCTAGGCTCAGGCTAGGGCACCCCTAGGCTTAGGCTAGTGCACCCCTAGACTTAGGATAAGGCTAGGGCTCCCCTAGCCTAAGGCTAAGGCACAACTAGGCTTAGGCTAGGGCACCCCTAGGCTTAGGCTAGGGCACACCTAGGCTGAGGCTAGGGCGCCCCTAAGCTGAGGCTAGGGCACCCCTAGGCTTAGGCTAAGGCTAGGGCTACCCTAGGCTTAGGCTAGGGCACCCCTAGGCTTAGGCTATGGCACCCCTAGACTTAGGCTAAGGCTAGGGCTCCCCTAGCCGAAGGCTAGCTCACCCCTAGGCTTAGGGTAGGGCACCCCTAGGCTTAGGCTAGGGCACACCTAGGCTTAGGCTAAGGCTAGGGCTCCCCTAGCCTAAGGCTTGGGCACCCCTAAGCTTAGGCTAGGGCACCCCTAGACTTAGGCTAGGGCACCCCTAGGCTTAGGCTAAGGCTTGGGCACCCCTAGGCTTAGGCTAAGGCTAGGGCTCCCCTAGCCAAAGGCTAGGACACCCCTAGGCTCATGCTAGGGCACCCCTAGGCTTAGGGTAGGGCACCCCTAGGCTTAGGCTAATGCTACGGCTCCCCTACCCTCAGGCTAGGGCACCCCTAGACTCAGGCTATGGCACGCCTAGGCTTAGGCTAGGGCAATCCTAGGCTAGACTAAGGCTAGGGGTCCTCAAGCCTCAGGCTAGGGCACCCATAGGCTCAGGCTAGGGCACCCCTAGGCTCAGGCTAGGGCACCCCTAGGCTTAGGCTAGTGCACCCCTAGACTTAGGATAAGGCTAGGGCTCCCCTAGCCTAAGGCTAGGGCACCCCTAGGCTTAGGCTAGGGAACCCCTAGGCTTTGGCTAGGTCACCCCTAGATTTAGGCTAGGGCTCCCGTAGGCTTAGGCTAGGGCACCCCTAGGCTTAGGCTAGGGCACCCCTAGGCTTAGGCTAAGGCACCCCTAGGCTTAGGCTAAGGGTACAGCTCCCCTAGCCTCAAGCTAGGCCACCCCTAGACTCAACCTATGGCACCCCTATGCTTAGGCTAGGGCAATCCTAGGCTAGACTAATGCTAAGGCTCCCCTAGCCTCAGGCTAGGGCACCCATAGGCTCAGGCTAGGGCACCCCTAGGCTCAGGCTAGGGCATCCCTAGGCTTAGGCTAGGGCACCCCTAGACTTAGGATAAGGCTAGGGCTCCCCTAGCCTAAGGCTAGAGCACCCCTAGGCTTAGGCTAGGGCACCCCCAGGCTTCGGCTAGGGCACCCCTAGGCTTAGGTTAAGGCTAGGGCTCCCCTAGCCTAACGCTAGGGCACCCCTAGGCTTAGGTTGGGCACCCCTAGGCTTAGGCTAGGGCACCCCTAGGCTTAGGCTAAGGCTACGGCTCCCCTAGCCTCAGGCTAGGGCACCCCTAGACTCAGGTTATGGCACCCCTAGGCTAAGGCAAGGGCAATCCTAGGCTAGACTAAGGCTAGGGCTCCCCTAGCCTCAGGCTAGGGCACCCGTAGGCTTAGGCTAGGTCACCCACAGGTTTACGCTAGGGCACCCCTAGCCTTAGGCTAGGGCACCCCTAGGCGTAGGATAAGGCACCCTTAGGCTTAGGCTAAGGCACCCCTAGTCTTAGGCTAAGGCTAGGGGACTCCTAGGCTTAGGATAAAGCACCCCAAGGCTTAGGCTAGGGCACCCCTAGGCTTAGGCTAGGGCACCCCTAGGCTTAGGCTAGGGCACCCCTAGGCTTAGGCTAGGGCACCCCTAGGCTTAGGCTAAGGCTAAGGCTCCTGTAGCCTCAGGCAAGGGCACCCCTAGACTCAGGCTATGGCACCCCAAGGCTTAGGCTAGGGCAATCCTAGGCTAGACTAAGGCTAGGGTTCCCCTATCCTCAAGCTAGGGCACCCGTAGGCTCAGGCTAGGGCACTCTAGGCTTAGGCTAAGGCTAGGGGACTCCTAGGCTTAGGATAAGGCACCCCTAGGCTTAGGCTAGGGCACCCCTAGGCTTAGGCTAGGGCACCCCTAGGCTTAGGCTAGGGCACCCCTAGGCTTAGGCTAAGGCTAGGTCTCCCCTAGGCTTAGGCTAAGGCACAACTAGGCTTAGGCTAAGGCACCCCTAGGCTTAGGCTAGGGCACCCCTAGGCTTAGGCTAGGGCACGCCTAGGCTGAGGCTAGGGCACCCCTAGTCTGAGTCTAGGGCACCCCTACGCTGAGGCTAGGGCACCCCAAGTCTTAGGCTAGGGCACCCCTAGTCTTAGGCTACGGCTAGGGCTCAACTAGCCTAAGGCTAGGGCACCCCTAGGCTTAGACTAAGGCTAGGGCTCCCCTAGCCTAAGGCTGGAGCACCCGTAGGCTTAGGCTAGGGCACCCCTATGCTTCGGCTAGGGCACCCCTAGGCTTAGGTTAAGGCTAGGGCTCCCCTAGCCTAAGGCTAGGGCAACCCTAGGCTTAGGCTAGGGCACCCCTAGGCTTAGGCTAGGGCACCCCTAGGCTTAGGCTAAGGCTAAGGCTCCTGTAGCCTCAGGCAAGGGCACCCCTAGACTCAGGCTATGACACCCGTAGGCTTAGGCTAGGGCAATCCTAGGCTAGACTAAGGCTAGGGTTCCCCTATCCTCAAGCTAGGGCACCCGTAGGCTCAGGCTAGGGCACTCTAGGCTTAGGCTAAGGCTAGGGGACTCCTAGGCTTAGGATAAGGCACCCCTAGGCTTAGGCTAGGGCACCCCTAGGCTTAGGCTAGGGCACCCCTAGGCTTAGGCTAGGGCACCCCTAGGCTTAGGCTAAGGCTAGGTCTCCCCTAGGCTTAGGCTAAGGCACAACTAGGCTTAGGCTAAGGCACCCCTAGGCTTAGGCTAGGGCACCCCTAGGCTTAGGCTAGGGCACCCCTAGGCTGAGGCTAGGGCACCCCTAGTCTGAGTCTAGGGCACCCCTACGCTGAGGCTAGGGCACCCCAAGTCTTAGGCTAGGGCACCCCTAGTCTTAGGCTAAGGCTAGGGCTCCCCTAGCCTAAGGCTAGGGCACCCCTAGGCTTAGGCTAGGGCACCACTAGGCTTAGGCTAGGGAACCCCTAGGCTTAGACTAAGGCTAGGGAACCCCTAGGCTTAGACTAACGCTAGGGCACCCCTAGGCTTAGGCTAAGGCTAGGGCTCCCCTAACCTAAGGCTAGAGCACCCCTAGGCTCAGGCTAGGGCACACTTAAGCTTTGGCTAGGTCACCCCTAAGCTTAGGCTAGGGCTCCCCTAGGCTTAGGCTAGGGCGCCCCTAGGCTAGACTAAGGCTAGGGCTCCCCTAGCCTCAGGCTAGGGCACCCGTAGGCTCAGGCTAGGGCACCCCTAGGCTTAGGCTAAGGCTAGGGCTCCCCTAACCTAAGGCTAGGGCACCCCTAGGCTCAGGCTAGGGCACCCCTAGGCTTAGGCTAGGGCACCCCTAGGCTTAGGCTAGGGCACCCCTAGGCTTAGACTAAGGCTAGGGCACCCCTAGCCTTAGGCTAGGGCACCCCTAGGCTTAGGCTAAGGCTAGGGCACCCCTAGGCTTAGGCTAAGGCTAGGGCTCCCCTAACCTAAGGCTAGGGCACCCCTAGGCTCAGGCTATGGCACCCCTAGGCTTAGGCTAGGGCACCCCTAGACTCAGGCTATGGCACCCCTAGTCTTAGGCTAGGGCAATCCTAGGCTAGACTAAGGCTAGGGCTCCCCTAGCCTCAGGCTAGGGCACCCGTAGGCTCAGGCTAGGGCACCCCTAGGCTTAGGCTAGGGCACCCCTAGACGTAGGCTAAGGCTAGGGCTCCCCTAGCCTAAGGCTAGGGCACACCTAGGCTTGCGCAAGGGCACCCCTAGGCTTAGGCTCAGAAACCCCTAGGCTTAGGCTAAGCCTAGGGCTCCCCTAGCCTAAGGATAGGGCACCCCTAGGCTTAGGCTAGGGCACCCATAGGCTTAGGCTAGGGCACCCTAGGCTTAGGCTAAGGCTAGGTCACCCCTAGGCTTAGGCTAAGGCACAACTAGGCTTAGGCTAGGGCACCCCTAGGCTTAGGCTAGGGCACCCCTAGGCTTAGGCTAGGGCACCCCTAGGCTGAGGCTAGGGCACCCCTACGCTGAGGCTAGGGCACCCCTAGGCTTAGGCTAGGGCACCCCTAGTCTTAGGCTAAGGCTAGGGCTCCCCTAGCCTAAGGCTAGGGCACCCCTAGGCTTAGGCTAGGGCACCCCTAGGCTTAGGCTAGGGCACCCCTAGGCTTAGACTAAGGCTAGGGCACCCCTAGGCTTAGACTAAGGCTAGGGCACCCCTAGGCTTAGGCTAAGGCTAGGGCTTCCCTAGCCTAAGGCTAGGGCACCCCAAGGCTCAGGCTAGGGCACCCCTAGGTTTAGGCTAAGGCTAGGTCACCCCTAGGCTTAGCCTAAGGCACAACTAGGCTTAGGCTAGGGCACCCCTAGGCGTGGGCTACGGCACCCCTAGGCTTTAGGCTAGGGCACCCTATAGGAGGAGGCTAGGGCACCACTAAGCTGAGGCTAGGGCACCCCTAGGCTTAGGCTAAGGCTAGGGCACCCCTAGGCTTAGGCTAAGGCTAGGGCTCCCCTAACCTAAGGCTAGGGCACCCCTAGGCTCAGGCTATGGCAACCCTAGGCTTAGGCTAGGGCACCCCTAGACTCAGGCTATGGCACCCCTAGTCTTAGGCTAGGGCAATCCTAGGCTAGACTAAGGCTAGGGCTCCCCTAGCCTCAGGCTAGGGCACCCGTAGGCTCAGGCTAGGGCACCCCTAGGCTTAGGCTAGGGCACCCCTAGACGTAGGCTAAGGCTAGGGCTCCCCTAGCCTAAGGCTAGGGCACACCTAGGCTTGTGCAAGGGCACCCCTAGGCTTAGGCTCAGAAACCCCTAGGCTTAGGCTAAGCCTAGGGCTACCCTAGCCTAAGGATAGGGCACCCCTAGGCTTAGGCTAGGGCACCCATAGGCTTAGGCTAGGGCACCCCTAGGCTTAGGCTAAGGCTAGGTCACCCCTAGGCTTAGGCTAAGGCACAACTAGGCTTAGGCTAGGGCACCCCTAGGCTTAGGCTAGGGCACCCCTAGGCTTAGGCTAGGGCACCCCTAGGCTGAGGCTAGGGCACCCCTACGCTGAGGCTAGGGCACCCCTAGGCTTAGGCTAGGGCACCCCTAGTCTTAGGCTAAGGCTAGGGCTCCCCTAGCCTAAGGCTAGGGCACCCCTAGGCTTAGGCTAGGGCACCCCTAGGCTTAGGCTAGGGCACCCCTAGGCTTAGACTAAGGCTAGGGCACCCCTAGGCTTAGACTAAGGCTAGGGCACCCCTAGGCTTAGGCTAAGGATAGGGCTTCCCTAGCCTAAGGCTAGGGCACCCCAAGGCTCAGGCTAGGGCACCCCTAGGTTTAGGCTAAGGCTAGGTCACCCCTAGGCTTAGCCTAAGGCACAACTAGGCTTAGGCTAGGGCACCCCTAGGCGTGGGCTACGGCACCCCTAGGCTTAGGCTAGGGCACCCTATAGGAGGAGGCTAGGGCACCACTAAGCTGAGGCTAGGGCACCCCTAGGCTTAGGGTAAGGCTAGGGCTTCCCTAGCCTAAGGCTAGGGCAGCCCTAGGCTTAGGCTAGGCTACCCCTAAACTTAGGCTAAGGATTGGGCTCCCCTAGCCTAAGGCTAGGGCACCCCTAGGCTTAGGCTAGGGCACCCCTAGGCTTAGGCTAAGGCTAGGGCTCCCCTAGCCTAAGGCTAGGGCACCCCTAGGCTTAGGCTAGGGCACCCCTAGGCTTAGGCTAGGGCACCCCTAGGCTTAGGCTAAGGCTAGGGCACCCCTAGGCTTAGGCTAAGGCTAGGGCTCCCCTAACCTAAGGCTAGGGCACCCCTAGGCTCAGGCTAGGGCACCCCTAGGCTTAGGCTAAGGCACCCCTAGGCTTAGGCTAAGGGTACGGCTCCCCTAGCCTCAGGCTAGGGCTCCCCTAGGCTTAGGCTAGGGCAATCCTAGGCTAGACTAAGGCTAGGGCTCCCCTAGCCTCAGGCTAGGGCACCCATAGGCTCAGGCTAGGGCACCCCTAGGCTCAGGTTAGGGCACACCTAGGCTTAGGCTAGGGCACCCCTAGACTTAGGATAAGGCTAGGGCTCCCGTAGCCTAAGGCTAGGGCACCCCTAGGCTTAGGTTAAGGCTAGGGCTCCCCTAGCCTAAGGCTAGGGCACCCCTAGGCTTAGGCTAGGGCACCCCTAGGCTTAGGCTAGGGCACCCCTAGGCTTAGGCTAAGGGTACGGCTCCCCTAGCCTCAAGCTAGGGCACCCCTAGACTCAACCTATGGCACCCCTTTGCTTAGGCTAGGGCAATCCTAGGCTAGACTAAGGCTAAGGCTCCCCTAGCCACAGGCTAGGGCACCCATAGGCTCAGGCTAGGGCACCCCTAGGCTCAGGCTAGGGCACCCCTAGGCTTAGGCTAGGGCACCCCTAGACTTAGGATAAGGCTAGAGCTCCCCTAGCCTAAGGCTAGAGCACCCCTAGGCTTAGGCTAGGGCACCCCCAGGCTTCGGCTAGGGCAACCCTAGGCTTAGGTTAAGGCTAGGGCTCCCCTAGCCTAACGCTAGGGCACCCCTAGGCTTAGGCTAGGGCACCCCTAGGCTTAGGCTAGGGCACCCCTAGGCTTAGACTAAGGCTATGGCTCCCCTAGCCTCAGGCTAGGGCACCCCTAGACTCAGGCTATGGCACGCCTAGGCTTAGGCAAGGGCAATCCTAGGCTAGACTAAGGCTAGGGCTCCCCTAGCCTCAGGCTAGGGCACCCGTAGGCTTAGGATAGGTCACCCCCAGGTTTACGCTAGGGCACCCCTAGGCTTAGGCTAGGGCACCCCTAGGCGTAGGCTAAGGCACCCATAGGCTTCGGCTAAGGCACCCCTAGGCTTAGCCTAAGGCTAGGGGACTCCTAGGCTTAGGATAAAGCACCCCTAGGCTTAGGCTAGGGCACCCCTAGGCTTAGGCTAGGGCACCCCTAGGCTTAGGCTAGGGCACCCCTAGGCTTAGGCTAGGGCACCCCTAGGCTTAGGCTAATGCTACGGCTCCCCTAGCCTCAGGCTAGGGCACCCCTAGACTCAGGCTATGGCACGCCTAGGCTTAGGCTAGGGCAATCCTAGGCTAGACTAAGGCTAGGGGTCCTCAAGCCTCAGGCTAGGGCACCCATAGGCTCAGGCTAGGGCACCCCTAGGCTCAGGCTAGGGCACCCCCAGGCTTAGGCTAGGGCACCCCTAGACTTAGGATAAGGCTAGGGCTCCCCTAGCCTAAGGCTAGGGCACCACTAGGCTTAGGCTAGGGAACCCCTAGGCTTTGGCTAGGTCACCCCTAGGTTTAGGCTACGCCACCCCTAGGCTTAGGCTAGGGCACCCCTAGGCTTAGGCTAAGGCTACGGCTCCCATAGCCTCAGGCTAGGGCACCCCTAAATTCAGGCTATGGCACCCCTAGGCTTAGGCTGGGGCAATCCTAGGCTAGACTAAGGCTAGGGCACCACTAGCCTCAGGCTAGGGCACCCGTAGCCTCTAGCTAGTGCACCCCTAGGCTTAGGCTAGGACACCCCTAGGCTTAGGCTCAGGCACCCCTAGGCTTAGGCTAAGGCTAGGGCTCACCTAGCCTAAGGCTAGGGAACCCCTAGGCTTAGGCTAGGGCACACATAGGCTTAGGCTAAGGCACCCCTAGGCTTAGGCTAGGGCACCCCTAGACTTAGGATAAGGCTAGGGCTCCCCTAGCCTAAGGCTAGAGCACCCCTAAGCTTAGGCTAGGGCACCCCTAGGCGTAGGTTAAGGCTAGGGGACCCCTAGCCTAAGGCTAGGGCAACCCTAGGCTTAGGCTAGGGCACCCCTAGGCTTAGGCTAGGGCACCCCTAGGCTTAGGCTAAGGCTAAGGCTCCTGTAGCCTCAGGCAAGGGCACCCCTAGACTCAGGCTATGGCACCCCTAGGCTTAGGCTAGGGCAATCCTAGGCTAGACTAAGGCTAGGGTTCCCCTATCCTCAAGCTAGGGCACCCGTAGGCTCAGGCTAGGGCACTCTAGGCTTAGGTTAAGGCTAGGAAACTCCTAGGCTTAGGATAAGGCACCCCTAGGCTTAGGCTAGGGCACCCCTAGGCTTAGGCTAGGGCACCCCTAGGCTTAGGCTAGGGCACCCCTAGGCTTAGGCTAAGGCTAGGTCACCCTTAGGCTTAGGCTAAGGCACAACTAGGCTTAGGTTAGGGCACCCCTAGGCTTAGGCTAGGGCACCCCTAGGCTTAGGCTAGGGCACCCCTAGGCTTAGGCTAGGGCACCCCTAGGCTGAGGCTAAGGCACCCCTAGTCTGAGTCTAGGGCACCCCTACGCTGAGGCTAGGGCACCCCTAGGCTTAGGCTAGGGCACCCCTAGTCTTAGGCTAAGGCTAGGGCTCCCCTAGCCTAAGGCTAGTGCACCCCTAGGCTTAGGCTAGGGCACCCCTAGGCTTAGGCTAGGGAACCCCTAGGCTTAGACTAAGGCTAGGGCACCCCTAGGCTTAGACTAACGCTAGGGCACCACTAGGCTTAGGCTAAGGCTAGGGCTTCCCTAGCCTAAGGCTAGGGCACCCCAAGGGTTAGGCTAGGGCACTCCTAAGCTTTGGCTAGGTCACCCCTAGGCTTAGGCTAGGGCACCCCTAGGCTTAGGCTAGGGCGCCCCTAGGCTTAGGCTAAGGCTACGGCTCCCCTAGCCTCAGGCTAGGGCACCCCTAGACTCAGGCAATGGCACCCCTAGGCTTAGGCTGGGCTAATCCTAGGCTAGACTAAGGCTAGGGCTCCCCTAGCCTCAGGCTAGGGCACCCGCAGGGTCAGGCTAGGGCACCCATAAGTTTAGGCTAAGGCTAGGGGACTCCTAGGCTTAGGCTAAGGCACTCCTAGGGTTAGGCTAGGGCACCCCTAGGCTTAGGCTAAGGCTAGGTCACCCCTAGGCTTAGCCTAAGGCACAACTAAGCTTAGGCTAGGGCACCCCTAGGCTTTGGCTAGGTCACCCCTAGGTTTAGGCTAGGGCACCCCTAGGCTTAGGCTAGGTCACCCCTAGGCTTAGGCTAGGGCACCCCTAGGCTTAGGCTAAGGCTACGGCTCCCCTAGCCACAGGGTAGGGCACCCCTAAACTCAGGCTATGGCACCCCTAGGATTAGGCTGGGGCAATCCTAGCCTAGACTAAGGCTAGGGCTCCCCTAGCCTCAGGCTAGGGCACCCGTAGGCTCAGGCTAGGGTACCCCTAGGATTAGGCTAGGACACCCCTAGGCTTAGGCTCAGGCACCCCTAGGCTTTGGCTAAGGCTAGGGCTCACCTAGCCTAAGGCTAGGGAACCCCTAGGCTTAGGTTAGGGCACACATAGGCTTAGGCTAGGGCACCCCTAAGCTTAGGCGTAGGCTAGGGGACTCCTAGGCTTATGCTAAGGCACCCCTAGGCTTAGGCTACGGCACCCCTAGGCTTATGCTAGGGCACCCCTAGGCTGAGGCTAGGGCACCCCTAAGCTGAGGCTAGGGCACCCCTAGACTTAGGCTAAGGCTAGGGCTACCCAAGCCTAAGGCTAGGGCACCCCTAGGCTTAGCCTAGGGCACCCCTAGGCTTATGCTAAGGATTGGGCTCCCCTAGCCTAAGGCTAGGGCACCCCTAGGCTTAGGCTAGGGCACCCCAAGGCTTAGGCTAAGGCTAGGGCTCCCCTAGCCTAAGGCTAGGGCACCCCTAGGCTTAGGCTAAGGCACCCATAGGCTTAGGCTAGGGCACCCCTAGGCTTAGGCTAAGGCTAGGACACCCCTAGGCTTAGGCTAAGGCTAGGGCACCCCTAGGCTTAGGCTAAGGCTAGGGCTCCCCTAACCTAAGGCTAGGGCACCCCTAGGCTCAGGCTAGGGCACCCCTAGGCTTAGGCTAAGGCACCCCTAGGCTTAGGCTAAGGGTACGGCTCCCCTAGTCTCAAGCTAGGGCACCCCTAGACTCAACCTATGGCACCCCTATGCTTAGGCTAGGGCAATCCTAGGCTAGACTAAGGCTAAGGCTCCCCTAGCCTCAGGCTAGGGCACCCATAGGCTCATGCTAGGGCACCCCTAGGCTCAGGCTAGGGCATCCCTAGGCTTAGTCTAGGGCACCCCTAGACTTAGGATAAGGCTAGGGCTCCCCTAGCCTAAGGCTAGAGCACCCCTAGGCTTAGGCTAGGGCACCCCCAGGCTTTGGCTAGGGCACCCCTAGGCTTAGGTTAAGGCTAGGGCTCCCCTAGCCTAACGCTAGGGCACCCCTAGGCTTAGGTTGGGCACCCCTAGGCTTAGGCTAGGGCACCCCTAGGCTTAGGCTAAGGCTACGGCTCCCCTAGCCTCAGGCTAGGGCACCCCTAGACTCAGGTTATGGCACCCCTAGGCTTAGGCAAGGGCAATCCTAGGCTAGACTAAGGCTAGGGCTCCCCTAGCCTCAGGCTAGGGCACCCGTAGGCTTAGGCTAGGTCACCCACAGGTTTACGCTAGGGCACCCCTAGCCTTAGGCTAGGGCACCCCTAGGCGTAGGCTAAGGCACCCTTAGGCTTAGGCTAAGGCACCCCTAGGCTTAGGCTAAAGCTAGGGGACTCCTAGGCTTAGGATAAAGCACCCCAAGGCTTAGGCTAGGGCACCCCTAGGCTTAGGCTAGGGCACCCCTAGGCTTAGGCTAGGGCACCCCTAGGCTTATGCTAGGGCACCCCTAGGCTTAGGCTAGGGCACCCCTAGGCTTAGGCTAAAGCTAAGGCTCCTGTAGCCTCAGGCAAGGGCACCCCTAGGCTTAGGCTAGGGCACCCCTAGGCTTAGGCTAAAGCTAAGGCTCCTGTAGCCTCAGGCAAGGGCACCCCTAGACTCAGGCTATGACACCTGTAGGCTTAGGCTAGGGCAATCCTAGGATAGACTAAGGCTAGGGTTCCCCTATCCTCAAGCTAGGGCACCCGTAGGCTCAGGCTAGGGCACTCTAGGCTTAGGCTAAGGCTAGGGGACTCCTAGGCTTAGGATAAGGCACCCCTAGGCTTAGGCTAGGGCACCCCTAGGCTTAGGCTAGGGCACCCCTAGGCTTAGGCTAGGGCACCCCTAGGCTTAGGCTAAGGCTAGGTCTCCCCTAGGCTTAGGCTAAGGCACAACTAGGCTTAGGCTAAGGCACCCTTAGGCTTAGGCAAGGGCACCCCTAGGCTTAGGCTAGGGCACGCCTAGGCTGAGGCTAGGGCACCCCTAGTCTGAGTCTAGGGCACCCCTACGCTGAGGCTAGGGCACCCCAAGTCTTAGGCTAGGGCACCCCTAGTCTTAGGCTAAGGCTAGGGCTCCCCTAGCCTAAGGCTAGGGCACCCCTAGGCTTAGGCTAGGGCACCACTAGGCTTAGGCTAGGGAACCCCTAGGCTTAGACTAAGGCTAGGGCACCCCTAGGCTTAGGCTAAGGCTAGGGCTCCCCTAACCTAAGGCTAGAGCACCCCTAGGCTCAGGCTAGGGCACTCCTAAGCTTTGGCTAGGTCACCCCTAGGCTTAGGCTAGGGCACCCCAAGGCTTAGGCTAGGGCACCCCTTGACTCAGGCAATGGCACCCCTAGGCTTAGGCTGGGCTAATCCTAGGCTAGACTAAGGCTAGGGCTCCCCTAGCCTCAGGCTAGGGCACCCGTAGGCTCAGGCTAGGGCACCCCTAGGCTTAGGCTAAGGCTAGGGCTCCCCTAACCTAAGGCTAGGGCACCCCTAGGCTCAGGCTAGGGCACCCCTAGGCTTAGGCTAGGGCACCCCTAGGCTTAGGCTAGGGCACCCCTAGGCTTAGACTAAGGCTAGGGCACCCCTAGCCTTAGGCTAGGGCACCCCTAGGCTTAGGCTAAGGCTAGGGCACCCCTAGGCTTAGGCTAAGGCTAGGGCTCCCCTAACCTAAGGCTAGGGCACCCCTAGGCTCAGGCTATGGCACCCCTAGGCTTAGGCTAGGGCACCCATAGACTCAGGCTATGGCACCCCTAGTCTTAGGCTAGGGCAATCCTAGGCTAGACTAAGGCTAGGGCTCCCCTAGCCTCAGGCTAGGGCACCCGTAGGCTCAGGCTAGGGCACCCCTAGGCTTAGGCTAGGGCACCCCTAGACGTAGGCTAAGGCTAGGGCTCCCCTAGCCTAAGGCTAGGGCACACCTAGGCTTGTGCAAGGGCACCCCTAGTCTTAGGCTCAGAAACCCCTAGGCTTAGGCTAAGCCTAGGGCTCCCCTAGCCTAAGGATAGGGCACCCCTAGGCTTAGGCTAGGGCACCCATAGGCTTAGGCTAGGGCACCCCTAGGCTTAGGCTAAGGCTAGGTCACCCCTAGGCTTAGGCTAAGGCACAACTAGGCTTAGGCTAGGGCACCCCTAGGCTTAGGCTAGGGCACCCCTAGGCTTAGACTAGGGCACCCCTAGGCTGAGGCTAGGGCACCCCTACGCTGAGGCTAGGGCACCTCTAGGCTTAGGCTAGGGCACCCCTAGTCTTAGGCTAAGGCTAGGGCTCCCCTAGCCTAAGGCTAGGGCACCCCTAGGCTTAGGCTAGGGCACCCCTAGGCTTAGGCTAGGGCACCCCTAGGCTTAGACTAAGGCTAGGGCACCCCTAGGCTTAGACTAAGGCTAGGGCACCCCTAGGCTTAGGCTAAGGCTAGGGCTTCCCTAGCCTAAGGCTAGGGCACCCCAAGGCTCAGGCTAGGGCACCCCTAGGTTTAGGCTAAGGCTAGGTCACCCCTAGGCTTAGCCTAAGGCACAACTAGGATTAGGCTAGGGCACCCCTAGGCGTGGGCTACGGCACCCCTAGGCTTAGGCTAGGGCACCCTATAGGAGGAGGCTAGGACACCACTAAGCTGAGGCTAGGGCACCCCTAGGCTTAGGCTAAGGCTAGGGCACCCCTAGGCTTAGGCTAAGGCTAGGGCTCCCCTAACCTAAGGCTAGGGCACCCCTAGGCTCAGGCTATGGCAACCCTAGGCTTAGGCTAGGGCACCCCTAGACTCAGGCTATGGCACCCCTAGTCTTAGGCTAGGGCAATCCTAGGCTAGACTAAGGCTAAGGCTCCCCTAGCCTCAGGCTAGGGCACCCGTAGGCTCAGGCTAGGGCACCCCTAGGCTTAGGCTAGGGCACCCCTAGACGTAGGCTAAGGCTAGGGCTCCCCTAGCCTAAGGCTAGGGCACACCTAGGCTTGTGCAAGGGCACCCCTAGGCTTAGGCTCAGAAACCCCTAGTCTTAGGCTAAGCCTAGGGCTCCCCTAGCCTAAGGATAGGGCACCCCTAGGCTTAGGCTAGGGCACCCATAGGCTTAGGCTAGGGCACCCCTAGGCTTAGGCTAAGGCTAGGTCACCCCTAGGCTTAGGCTAAGGCACAACTAGGCTTAGGCTAGGGCACCCCTAGGCTTAGGCTAGGGCACCCCTAGGCTTAGACTAAGGCTAGGGCACCCCTAGGCTTAGGCTAAGGCTAGGGCTTCCCTAGCCTAAGGCTAGGGCACCCCAAGGCTCAGGCTAGGGCACCCCTAGGTTTAGGCTAAGGCTAGGTCACCCCTAGGCTTAGCCTAAGGCACAACTAGGCTTAGGCTAGGGCACCCCTAGGAGTGGGCTACGGCACCCCTAGGCTTAGGCTAGGGCACCCTATAGGAGGAGGCTAGGGCACCACTAAGCTGAGGCTAGGGCACCCCTAGGCTTAGGCTAAGGCTAGGGCTTCCCTAGCCTAAGGCTAGGGCAGCCCTAGGCTTAGGCTAGGGCACCCCTAAACTTAGGCTAAGGATTGGGCTCCCCTAGCCTAAGGCTAGGGCACCCCTAGGCTTAGGCTAGGGCACCCCTAGGCTTAGGCTAAGGCTAGGGCTCCCCTAGCCTAAGGCTAGGGCACCCCTAGGCTTAGGCTAGGGCACCCCTAGGCTTAGGCTAGGGCACCCCTAGGCTTAGGCTAAGGCTAGGGCACCCCTAGGCTTAGGCTAAGGCTAGGGCTCCCCTAACCTAAGGCTAGGGCACCCCTAGGCTCAGGCTAGGGCACCCCTAGGCTTAGGCTAAGGCACCTCTAGGCTTAGGCTAAGGGTACGGCTCCCCTAGCCTCAGGCTAGGGCTCCCCTAGGCTTAGGCTAGGGCAATCCTAGGCTAGACTAAGGCTAGGGCTCCCCTAGCCACAGGCTAGGGCACCCATAGGCTCAGGCTAGGGCACCCCTAGGCTCAGGCTAGGGCACCCCTAGGCTTAGGCTAGGGCACCCCTAGACTTAGGATAAGGCTAGAGCTCCCCTAGCCTAAGGCTAGAGCACCCCTAGGCTTAGGCTAGGGCACCCCCAGGCTTCGGCTAGGGCAACCCTAGGCTTAGGTTAAGGCTAGGGCTCCCCTAGCCTAACGCTAGGGCACCCCTAGGCTTAGGCTAGGGCACCCCTAGGCTTAGGCTAGGGCACCCCTAGGCTTAGGCTAAGGCTATGGCTCCCCTAGCCTCAGGCTAGGGCACCCCTAGACTCAGGCTATGGCACGCCTAGGCTTAGGCAAGGGCAATCCTAGGCTAGACTAAGGCTAGGGCTCCCCTAGCCTCAGGCTAGGGCACCCGTAGGCTTAGGATAGGTCACCCCCAGGTTTACGCTAGGGCACCCCTAGGCTTAGGCTAGGGCACCCCTAGGCGTAGGCTAAGGCACCCATAGGCTTCGGCTAAGGCACCCCTAGGCTTAGCCTAAGGCTAGGGGACTCCTAGGCTTAGGATAAAGCACCCCTAGGCTTAGGCTAGGGCACCCCTAGGCTTAGGCTAGGGCACCCCTAGGCTTAGGCTAGGGCACCCCTAGGCTTAGGCTAGGGCACCCCTAGGCTTAGGCTAATGCTACGGCTCCCCTAGCCTCAGGCAAGGGCACCCCTAGACTCAGGCTATGGCACGCCTAGGCTTAGGCTAGGGCAATCCTAGGCTAGACTAAGGCTAGGGGTCCTCAAGCCTCAGGCTAGGGCACCCATAGGCTCAGGCTAGGGCACCCCTAGGCTCAGGCTAGGGCACCCCCAGGCTTAGGCTAGGGCACCCCTAGACTTAGGATAAGGCTAGGGCTCCCCTAGCCTAAGGCTAGGGCACCACTAGGCTTAGGCTAGGGAACCCCTAGGCTTTGGCTAGGTCACCCCTAGGTTTAGGCTACGCCACCCCTAGGCTTAGGCTAGGGCACCCCTAGGCTTAGGCTAAGGCTACGGCTCCCATAACCTCAGGCTAGGGCACCCCTAAATTCAGGCTATGGCACCCCTAGGCTTAGGCTGGGGCAATCCTAGGCTAGACTAAGGCTAGGGCACCACTAGCCTCAGGCTAGGGCACCCGTAGCCTCTAGCTAGTGCACCCCTAGGCTTAGGCTAGGACACCCCTAGGCTTAGGCTCAGGCACCCCTAGGCTTAGGCTAAGGCTAGGGCTCACCTAGCCTAAGGCTAGGGAACCCCTAGGCTTAGGCTAGGGCACACATAGGCTTAGGCTAGGGCACACCTAGGCTTAGGCTCAGGCACCCGAGGCTTAGCCTAAGGCTAGGGCTCACCTAGCCTAAGGCTAGGGAACCCCTAGGCTTAGGCTAGGGCACACATAGGCTTAGGCTAAGGCACCCCTAGGCTTAGGCTAGGGCACCCCTAGACTTAGGATAAGGCTAGGGCTCCCCTAGCCTAAGGCTAGAGCATCCCTAGGCTTAGGCTAGGGCACCCCTAGGCTTCGGCTAGGGCACCCCTAGGCTTAGGCTAAGGGTACGGCTCCCCTAGCCTCAAGCTAGGGCACCCCTAGACTCAACCTATGGCACCCCTATGCTTAGGCTAGGGCAATCCTAGGCTAGACTAAGGCTAAGGCTCCCCTAGCCTCAGGCTAGGGCACCCATAGGCTCAGGCTAGGGCACCCCTAGGCTCAGGCTAGGGCACCCCTAGGCTTCGGCTAGGGCACCCCTAGGCTTAGGCTAAGGGTACGGCTCCCCTAGCCTCAAGCTAGGGCACCCCTAGACTCAACCTATGGCACCCCTATGCTTAGGCTAGGGCAATCCTAGGCTAGACTAAGGCTAAGGCTCCCCTAGCCTCAGGCTAGGGCACCCATAGGCTCAGGCTAGGGCACCCCTAGGCTCAGGCTAGGGCACCCCTAGGCTTAGGCTAGGGCACCCCTAGACTTAGGATAAGGCTAGGGCTCCCCTAGCCTAAGGCTAGAGCACCCCTAGGCTTAGGCTAGGGCACCCCCAGGCTTCGGCTAGGGCAACCCTAGGCTTAGGTTAAGGCTAGGGCTCCCCTAGCCTAACGCTAGGGCACCCCTAGGCTTAGGCTAGGGCACCCCTAGGCTTAGGCTAGGGCACCCCTAGGCTTAGGCTAAGGCTATGGCTCCCCTAGCCTCAGGCTAGGGCACCCCTAGACTCAGGCTATGGCACGCCTAGGCTTAGGCAAGGGCAATCCTAGGCTAGACTAAGGCTAGGGCTCCCCTAGCCTCAGGCTAGGGCACCCGTAGGCTTAGGATAGGTCACCCCCAGGTTTACGCTAGGGCACCCCTAGGCTTAGGCTAGGGCACCCCTAGGCGTAGGCTAAGGCACCCATAGGCTTCGGCTAAGGCACCCCTAGGCTTAGCCTAAGGCTAGGGGACTCCTAGGCTTAGGATAAAGCACCCCTAGGCTTAGGCTAGGGCACCCCTAGGCTTAGGCTAGGGCACCCCTAGGCTTAGGCTAGGGCACCCCTAGGCTTAGGCTAGGGCACCCCTAGGCTTAGGCTAATGCTACGGCTCCCCTAGCCTCAGGCAAGGGCACCCCTAGACTCAGGCTATGGCACGCCTAGGCTTAGGCTAGGGCAATCCTAGGCTAGACTAAGGCTAGGGGTCCTCAAGCCTCAGGCTAGGGCACCCATAGGCTCAGGCTAGGGCACCCCTAGGCTCAGGCTAGGGCACCCCCAGGCTTAGGCTAGGGCACCCCTAGACTTAGGATAAGGCTAGGGCTCCCCTAGCCTAAGGCTAGGGCACCACTAGGCTTAGGCTAGGGAACCCCTAGGCTTTGGCTAGGTCACCCCTAGGTTTAGGCTACGCCACCCCTAGGCTTAGGCTAGGGCACCCCTAGGCTTAGGCTAAGGCTACGGCTCCCATAACCTCAGGCTAGGGCACCCCTAAATTCAGGCTATGGCACCCCTAGGCTTAGGCTGGGGCAATCCTAGGCTAGACTAAGGCTAGGGCACCACTAGCCTCAGGCTAGGGCACCCGTAGCCTCTAGCTAGTGCACCCCTAGGCTTAGGCTAGGACACCCCTAGGCTTAGGCTCAGGCACCCCTAGGCTTAGGCTAAGGCTAGGGCTCACCTAGCCTAAGGCTAGGGAACCCCTAGGCTTAGGCTAGGGCACACATAGGCTTAGGCTAGGGCACACCTAGGCTTAGGCTCAGGCACCCGAGGCTTAGCCTAAGGCTAGGGCTCACCTAGCCTAAGGCTAGGGAACCCCTAGGCTTAGGCTAGGGCACACATAGGCTTAGGCTAAGGCACCCCTAGGCTTAGGCTAGGGCACCCCTAGACTTAGGATAAGGCTAGGGCTCCCCTAGCCTAAGGCTAGAGCACCCCTAGGCTTAGGCTAGGGCACCCCTAGGCTTCGGCTAGGGCACCCCTAGGCTTAGGCTAAGGGTACGGCTCCCCTAGCCTCAAGCTAGGGCACCCCTAGACTCAACCTATGGCACCCCTATGCTTAGGCTAGGGCAATCCTAGGCTAGACTAAGGCTAAGGCTCCCCTAGCCTCAGGCTAGGGCACCCATAGGCTCAGGCTAGGGCACCCCTAGGCTCAGGCTAGGGCATCCCTAGGCTTAGGCTAGGGCACCCCTAGACTTAGGATAAGGCTAGGGCTCCCCTAGCCTAAGGCTAGAGCACCCCTAGGCTTAGGCTAGGGCACCCCCAGGCTTCGGCTAGGGCACCCCTAGGCTTAGGTTAAGGCTAGGGCTCCCCTAGCCTAACGCTAGGGCACCCCTAGGCTTAGGTTGGGCACCCCTAGGCTTAGGCTAGGGCACCCCTAGGCTTAGGCTAAGGCTACGGCTCCCCTAGCCTCAGGCTAGGGCACCCCTAGACTCAGGTTATGGCACCCCTAGGCTTAGGCAAGGGCAATCCTAGGCTAGACTAAGGCTAGGGCTCCCCTAGCCTCAGGCTAGGGCACCCGTAGGCTTAGGCTAGGTCACCCACAGGTTTACGCTAGGGCACCCCTAGCCTTAGGCTAGGGCACCCCTAGGCGTAGGCTAAGGCACCCTTAGGCTTAGGCTAAGGCACCCCTAGGCTTAGGCTAAGGCTAGGGGACTCCTAGGCTTAGGATAAAGCACCCCAAGGCTTAGGCTAGGGCACCCCTAGGCTTAGGCTAGGGCACCCCTAGGCTTAGGCTAGGGCACCCCTAGGCTTAGGCTAGGGCACCCCTAGGCTTAGGCTAGGGCACCCCTAGGCTTAGGCTAAGGCTAAGGCTCCTGTAGCCTCAGGCAAGGGCACCCCTAGACTCAGGCTATGGCACCCCTAGGCTTAGGCTAGGGCAATCCTAGGCTAGACTAAGGCTAGGGTTCCCCTATCCTCAAGCTAGGGCACCCGTAGGCTCAGGCTAGGGCACTCTAGGCTTAGGCTAAGGCTAGGGGACTCCTAGGCTTAGGATAAGGCACCCCTAGGCTTAGGCTAGGGCACCCCTAGGCTTAGGATAGGGCACCCCTAGGCTTAGGCTAGGGCACCCCTAGGCTTAGGCTAAGGCTAGGTCTCCCCTAGGCTTAGGCTAAGGCACAACTAGGCTTAGGCTAAGGCACCCCTAGGCTTAGGCTAGGGCACCCCTAGGCTTAGGCTAGGGCACCCCTAGGCTGAGGCTAGGGCACCCCTAGTCTGAGTCTAGGGCACCCCTACGCTGAGGCTAGGGCACCCCAAGTCTTAGGCTAGGGCACCCCTAGTCTTAGGCTAAGGCTAGGGCTCCCCTAGCCTAAGGCTAGGGCACCCCTAGGCTTAGGCTAGGGCACCACTAGGCTTAGGCTAGGGAACCCCTAGGCTTAGACTAAGGCTAGGGCTCCCCTAGCCTAAGGCTAGAGCACCCGTAGGCTTAGGCTAGGGCACCCCTAGGCTTCGGCTAGGGCACCCCTAGTCTTAGGTTAAGGCTAGGGCTCCCCTAGCCTAAGGCTAGGGCAACCCTAGGCTTAGGTTAAGGCTAGGGCTCCCCTAGCCTAACGCTAGGGCACCCCTAGGCTTAGGCTAGGGCACCCCTAGGCTTAGGCTAGGGCACCCCTAGGCTTAGGCTAAGGCTATGGCTCCCCTAGCCTCAGGCTAGGGCACCCCTAGACTCAGGCTATGGCACGCCAAGGCTTAGGAAAGGGCAATCCTAGGCTAGACTAAGGCTAGGGCTCCCCTAGCCTCAGGCTAGGGCACCCGTAGGCTTAGGATAGGTCACCCCCAGGTTTACGCTAGGGCACCCCTAGGCTTAGGCTAGGGCACCCCTAGGCGTAGGCTAAGGCACCCATAGGCTTCGGCTAAGGCACCCCTAGGCTTAGCCTAAGGCTAGGGGACTCCTAGGCTTAGGATAAAGCACCCCTAGGCTTAGGCTAGGGCACCCCTAGGCTTAGGCTAGGGCACCCCTAGGCTTAGGCTAGGGCACCCCTAGGCTTAGGCTAGGGCACCCCTAGGCTTAGGCTAATGCTACGGCTCCCCTAGCCTCAGGCAAGGGCACCCCTAGACTCAGGCTATGGCACGCCTAGGCTTAGGCTAGGGCAATCCTAGGCTAGACTAAGGCTAGGGGTCCTCAAGCCTCAGGCTAGGGCACCCATAGGCTCAGGCTAGGGCACCCCTAGGCTCAGGCTAGGGCACCCCCAGGCTTAGGCTAGGGCACCCCTAGACTTAGGATAAGGCTAGGGCTCCCCTAGCCTAAGGCTAGGGCACCACTAGGCTTAGGCTAGGGAACCCCTAGGCTTTGGCTAGGTCACCCCTAGGTTTAGGCTACGCCACCCCTAGGCTTAGGCTAGGGCACCCCTAGGCTTAGGCTAAGGCTACGGCTCCCATAACCTCAGGCTAGGGCACCCCTAAATTCAGGCTATGGCACCCCTAGGCTTAGGCTGGGGCAATCCTAGGCTAGACTAAGGCTAGGGCACCACTAGCCTCAGGCTAGGGCACCCGTAGCCTCTAGCTAGGGCACACATAGGCTTAGGCTAGAGCACACCTAGGCTTAGGCTCCGGCACCCGAGGCTTAGCCTAAGGCTAGGGCTCACCTAGCCTAAGGCTAGGGAACCCCTAGGCTTAGGCTAGGGCACACATAGGCTTAGGCTAAGGCACCCCTAGGCTTAGGCTAGGGCACCCCTAGACTTAGGATAAGGCTAGGGCTCCCCTAGCCTAAGGCTAGAGCACCCCTAGGCTTAGGCTAGGGCACCCCTAGGCTTCGGCTAGGGCACCCCTAGGCTTAGGCTAAGGGTACGGCTCCCCTAGCCTCAAGCTAGGGCACCCCTAGACTCAACCTATGGCACCCCTATGCTTAGGCTAGGGCAATCCTAGGCTAGACTAAGGCTAAGGCTCCCCTAGCCTCAGGCTAGGGCACCCATAGGCTCAGGCTAGGGCACCCCTAGGCTCAGGCTAGGGCATCCCTAGGCTTAGGCTAGGGCACCCCTAGACTTAGGATAAGGCTAGGGCTCCCCTAGCCTAAGGCTAGAGCACCCCTAGGCTTAGGCTAGGGCACCCCCAGGCTTCGGCTAGGGCACCCCTAGGCTTAGGTTAAGGCTAGGGCTCCCCTAGCCTAACGCTAGGGCACCCCTAGGCTTAGGTTGGGCACCCCTAGGCTTAGGCTAGGGCACCCCTAGGCTTAGGCTAAGGCTACGGCTCCCCTAGCCTCAGGCTAGGGCACCCCTAGACTCAGGTTATGGCACCCCTAGGCTTAGGCAAGGGCAATCCTAGGCTAGACTAAGGCTAGGGCTCCCCTAGCCTCAGGCTAGGGCACCCGTAGGCTTAGGCTAGGTCACCCACAGGTTTACGCTAGGGCACCCCTAGCCTTAGGCTAGGGCACGCCTAGGCGTAGGCTAAGGCACCCTTAGGCTTAGGCTAAGGCACCCCTAGGCTTAGGCTAAGGCTAGGGGACTCCTAGGCTTAGGATAAAGCACCCCAAGGCTTAGGCTAGGGCACCCCTAGGCTTAGGCTAGGGCACCCCTAGGCTTAGGCTAGGGCACCCCTAGGCTTAGGCTAGGGCACCCCTAGGCTTAGGCTAAGGCTAAGGCTCCTGTAGCCTCAGGCAAGGGCACCCCTAGACTCAGGCTATGGCACCCCTAGGCTTAGGCTAGGGCAATCCTAGGCTAGACTAAGGCTAGGGTTCCCCTATCCTCAAGCTAGGGCACCCGTAGGCTCAGGCTAGGGCACTCTAGGCTTAGGCTAAGGCTAGGGGACTCCTAGGCTTAGGATAAGGCACCCCTAGGCTTAGGCTAGGGCACCCCTAGGCTTAGGATAGGGCACCCCTAGGCTTAGGCTAGGGCACCCCTAGGCTTAGGCTAAGGCTAGGTCTCCCCTAGGCTTAGGCTAAGGCACAACTAGGCTTAGGCTAAGGCACCCCTAGGCTTAGGCTAGGGCACCCCTAGGCTTAGGCTAGGGCACCCCTAGGCTGAGGCTAGGGCACCCCTAGTCTGAGTCTAGGGCACCCCTACGCTGAGGCTAGGGCACCCCAAGTCTTAGGCTAGGGCACCCCTAGTCTTAGGCTAAGGCTAGGGCTCCCCTAGCCTAAGGCTAGGGCACCCCTAGACTTAGGCTAGGGCACCACTAGGCTTAGGCTAGGGAACCCCTAGGCTTAGACTAAGGCTAGGGCTCCCCTAGCCTAAGGCTAGAGCACCCGTAGGCTTAGGCTAGGGCACCCCTAGGCTTCGGCTAGGGCACCCCTAGTCTTAGGTTAAGGCTAGGGCTCCCCTAGCCTAAGGCTAGGGCAACCCTAGGCTTAGGTTAAGGCTAGGGCTCCCCTAGCCTAACGCTAGGGCACCCCTAGGCTTAGGCTAGGGCACCCCTAGGCTTAGGCTAGGGCACCCCTAGGCTTAGGCTAAGGCTATGGCTCCCCTAGCCTCAGGCTAGGGCACCCCTAGACTCAGGCTATGGCACGCCAAGGCTTAGGAAAGGGCAATCCTAGGCTAGACTAAGGCTAGGGCTCCCCTAGCCTCAGGCTAGGGCACCCGTAGGCTTAGGATAGGTCACCCCCAGGTTTACGCTAGGGCACCCCTAGGCTTAGGCTAGGGCACCCCTAGGCGTAGGCTAAGGCACCCATAGGCTTCGGCTAAGGCACCCCTAGGCTTAGCCTAAGGCTAGGGGACTCCTAGGCTTAGGATAAAGCACCCCTAGGCTTAGGCTAGGGCACCCCTAGGCTTAGGCTAGGGCACCCCTAGGCTTAGGCTAGGGCACCCCTAGGCTTAGGCTAGGGCACCCCTAGGCTTAGGCTAATGCTACGGCTCCCCTAGCCTCAGGCAAGGGCACCCCTAGACTCAGGCTATGGCACGCCTAGGCTTAGGCTAGGGCAATCCTAGGCTAGACTAAGGCTAGGGGTCCTCAAGCCTCAGGCTAGGGCACCCATAGGCTCAGGCTAGGGCACCCCTAGGCTCAGGCTAGGGCACCCCCAGGCTTAGGCTAGGGCACCCCTAGACTTAGGATAAGGCTAGGGCTCCCCTAGCCTAAGGCTAGGGCACCACTAGGCTTAGGCTAGGGAACCCCTAGGCTTTGGCTAGGTCACCCCTAGGTTTAGGCTACGCCACCCCTAGGCTTAGGCTAGGGCACCCCTAGGCTTAGGCTAAGGCTACGGCTCCCATAACCTCAGGCTAGGGCACCCCTAAATTCAGGCTATGGCACCCCTAGGCTTAGGCTGGGGCAATCCTAGGCTAGACTAAGGCTAGGGCACCACTAGCCTCAGGCTAGGGCACCCGTAGCCTCTAGCTAGGGCGCACATAGGCTTAGGCTAGAGCACACCTAGGCTTAGGCTCCGGCACCCGAGGCTTAGCCTAAGGCTAGGGCTCACCTAGCCTAAGGCTAGGGAACCCCTAGGCTTAGGCTAGGGCACACATAGGCTTAGGCTAAGGCACCCCTAGGCTTAGGCTAGGGCACCCCTAGACTTAGGATAAGGCTAGGGCTCCCCTAGCCTAAGGCTAGAGCACCCCTAGGCTTAGGCTAGGGCACCCCTAGGCTTCGGCTAGGGCACCCCTAGGCTTAGGCTAAGGGTACGGCTCCCCTAGCCTCAAGCTAGGGCACCCCTAGACTCAACCTATGGCACCCCTATGCTTAGGCTAGGGCAATCCTAGGCTAGACTAAGGCTAAGGCTCCCCTAGCCTCAGGCTAGGGCACCCATAGGCTCAGGCTAGGGCACCCCTAGGCTCAGGCTAGGGCATCCCTAGGCTTAGGCTAGGGCACCCCTAGACTTAGGATAAGGCTAGGGCTCCCCTAGCCTAAGGCTAGAGCACCCCTAGGCTTAGGCTAGGGCACCCCCAGGCTTCGGCTAGGGCACCCCTAGGCTTAGGTTAAGGCTAGGGCTCCCCTAGCCTAACGCTAGGGCACCCCTAGGCTTAGGTTGGGCACCCCTAGGCTTAGGCTAGGGCACCCCTAGGCTTAGGCTAAGGCTACGGCTCCCCTAGCCTCAGGCTAGGGCACCCCTAGACTCAGGTTATGGCACCCCTAGGCTTAGGCAAGGGCAATCCTAGGCTAGACTAAGGCTAGGGCTCCCCTAGCCTCAGGCTAGGGCACCCGTAGGCTTAGGCTAGGTCACCCACAGGTTTACGCTAGGGCACCCCTAGCCTTAGGCTAGGGCACGCCTAGGCGTAGGCTAAGGCACCCTTAGGCTTAGGCTAAGGCACCCCTAGGCTTAGGCTAAGGCTAGGGGACTCCTAGGCTTAGGATAAAGCACCCCAAGGCTTAGGCTAGGGCACCCCTAGGCTTAGGCTAGGGCACCCCTAGGCTTAGGCTAGGGCACCCCTAGGCTTAGGCTAGGGCACCCCTAGGCTTAGGCTAAGGCTAAGGCTCCTGTAGCCTCAGGCAAGGGCACCCCTAGACTCAGGCTATGGCACCCCTAGGCTTAGGCTAGGGCAATCCTAGGCTAGACTAAGGCTAGGGTTCCCCTATCCTCAAGCTAGGGCACCCGTAGGCTCAGGCTAGGGCACTCTAGGCTTAGGCTAAGGCTAGGGGACTCCTAGGCTTAGGATAAGGCACCCCTAGGCTTAGGCTAGGGCACCCCTAGGCTTAGGATAGGGCACCCCTAGGCTTAGGCTAGGGCACCCCTAGGCTTAGGCTAAGGCTAGGTCTCCCCTAGGCTTAGGCTAAGGCACAACTAGGCTTAGGCTAAGGCACCCCTAGGCTTAGGCTAGGGCACCCCTAGGCTTAGGCTAGGGCACCCCTAGGCTGAGGCTAGGGCACCCCTAGTCTGAGTCTAGGGCACCCCTACGCTGAGGCTAGGGCACCCCAAGTCTTAGGCTAGGGCACCCCTAGTCTTAGGCTAAGGCTAGGGCTCCCCTAGCCTAAGGCTAGGGCACCCCTAGGCTTAGGCTAGGGCACCACTAGGCTTAGGCTAGGGAACCCCTAGGCTTAGACTAAGGCTAGGGCTCCCCTAGCCTAAGGCTAGAGCACCCGTAGGCTTAGGCTAGGGCACCCCTAGGCTTCGGCTAGGGCACCCCTAGGCTTAGGTTAAGGCTAGGGCTCCCCTAGCCTAAGGCTAGGGCAACCCTAGGCTTAGGCTAGGGCACCCCTAGGCTTAGGCTAGGGCACCCCTAGGCTTAGGCTAAAGCTAAGGCTCCTGTAGCCTCAGGCAAGGGCACCCCTAGGCTTAGGCTAGGGCACCCCTAGGCTTAGGCTAAAGCTAAGGCTCCTGTAGCCTCAGGCAAGGGCACCCCTAGACTCAGTCTATGACACCCGTAGGCTTAGGCTAGGGCAATCCTAGGCTAGACTAAGGCTAGGGTTCCCCTATCCTCAAGCTAGGGCACCCGTAGGCTCAGGCTAGGGCACTCTAGGCTTAGGCTAAGGCTAGGGGACTCCTAGGCTTAGGATAAGGCACCCCTAGGCTTAGGCTAGGGCACCCCTAGGCTTAGGCTAGGGCACCCCTAGGCTTAGGCTAGGGCACCCCTAGGCTTAGGCTAAGGCTAGGTTTCCCCTAGGCTTAGGCTAAGGCACAACTAGGCTTAGGCTAAGGCACCCCTAGGCTTAGGCTAGGGCACCCCTAGGCTTAGGCTAGGGCACCCCTAGGCTGAGGCTAGGGCACCCCTAGTCTGAGTCTAGGGCACCCCTACGCTGAGGCTAGGGCACCCCAAGTCTTAGGCTAGGGCACCCCTAGTCTTAGGCTAAGGCTAGGGCTCCCCTAGCCTAAGGCTAGGGCACCCCTAGGCTTAGGCTAGGGCACCACTAGGCTTAGGCTAGGGAACCCCTAGGCTTAGACTAAGGCTAGGGCACCCCTAGGTTTAGGCTAAGGCTAGGTCACCCCTAGGCTTAGCCTAAGGCACAACTAGGCTTAGGCTAGGGCACCCCTAGGCGTGGGCTACGGCACCCCTAGGCTTAGGCTAGGGCACCCTATAGGAGGAGGCTAGGGCACCACTAAGCTGAGGCTAGGGCACCCCTAGGCTTAGGCTAAGCCTAGGGCACCCGTAGGCTTAGGCTAAGGCTAGGGCTCCCCTAACCTAAGGCTAGGGCACCCCTAGGCTCAGGCTATGGCAACCCTAGGCTTAGGCCAGGGCACCCCTAGACTCAGGCTATGGCACCCCTAGTCTTAGGCTAGGGCATTCCTAGGCTAGACTAAGGCTAGGGCTCCCCTAGCCTCAGGCTAGGGCACCCGTAGGCTCAGGCTAGGGCACCCCTAGGCTTAGGCTAGGGCACCCCTAGACGTAGGCTAAGGCTAGGGCTCCCCTAGCCTAAGGCTAGGGCACACCTAGGCTTGTGCAAGGGCACCCCTAGGCTTAGGCTCAGAAACCCCTAGGCTTAGGCTAAGCCTAGGGCTCCCCTAGCCTAAGGATAGGGCACCCCTAGGCTTAGGCTAGGGCACCCATAGGCTTAGGCTAGGGCACCCCTAGGCTTAGGCTAAGGCTAGGTCACCCCTAGGCTTAGGTTAAGGCACAACTAGGCTTAGGCTAGGGCACCCCTAGGCTTAGGCTAGGGCACCCCTAGGCTTAGGCTAGGGCACCCCTAGGCTGAGGCTAGGGCACCCCTACGCTGAGGCTAGGGCACCCCTAGGCTTAGGCTAGGGCACCCCTAGTCTTAGGCTAAGGCTAGGGCTCCCCTAGCCTAAGGCTAGGGCACCCCTAGGCTTAGGCTAGGGCACCCCTAGGCTTAGGCTAGGGCACCCCTAGGCTTAGACTAAGGCTAGGGCACCCCTAGGCTTAGACTAAGGCTAGGGCACCCCTAGGCTTAGGCTAAGGCTAGGGCTTCCCTAGCCTAATGCTAGGGCACCCCAAGGCTCAGGCTAGGGCACCCCTAGGTTTAGCCTAAGGCTAGGTCACCCCTAGGCTTAGCCTAAGGCACAACTAGGCTTAGGCTAGGGCACCCCTAGGAGTGGGCTACGGCACCCCTAGGCTTAGGCTAGGGCACCCTATAGGAGGAGGCTAGGGCACCACTAAGCTGAGGCTAGGGCACCCCTAGGCTTAGGCTAAGGCTAGGGCTTCCCTAGCCTAAGGCTAGGGCAGCCCTAGGCTTAGGCAAGGGCACCCCTAAACTTAGGCTAAGGATTGGGCTCCCCTATCCTAAGGCTAGGGCACCCCTAGGCTTAGGCTAGGGCACCCCTAGGCTTAGGCTAAGGCTAGGGCTCCCCTAGCCTAAGGCTAGGGCACCCCTAGGCTTAGGCTAGGGCACCCCTAGGCTTAGGCTAGGGCACCCCTAGGCTTAGGCTAAGGCTAGGGCACCCCTAGGCTTAGGCTAAGGCTAGGGCTCCCCTAACCTAAGGCTAGGGCACCCCTAGGCTCAGGCTAGGGCACCCCTAGGCTTAGGCTAAGGCACCTCTAGGCTTAGGCTAAGGGTACGGCTCCCCTAGCCTCAGGCTAGGGCTCCCCTAGGCTTAGGCTAGGGCACCCCTAGGCTTAGGCTAGGGCACCCCTAGGCTTAGGCTAAGGGTACGGCTCCCCTAGCCTCAAGCTAGGGCACCCCTAGACTCAACCTATGGCACCCCTTTGCTTAGGCTAGGGCAATCCTAGGCTAGACTAAGGCTAAGGCTCCCCTAGCCACAGGCTAGGGCACCCATAGGCTCAGGCTAGGGCACCCCTAGGCTCAGGCTAGGGCACCCCTAGGCTTGGGCTAGGGCACCCCTAGACTTAGGATAAGGCTAGAGCTCCCCTAGCCTAAGGCTAGAGCACCCCTAGGCTTAGGCTAGGGCACCCCCAGGCTTCGGCTAGGGCAACCCTAGGCTTAGGTTAAGGCTAGGGCTCCCCTAGCCTAACGCTAGGGCACCCCTAGGCTTAGGCTAGGGCACCCCTAGGCTTAGGCTAGGGCACCCCTAGGCTTAGGCTAAGGCTATGGCTCCCCTAGCCTCAGGCTAGGGCACCCCTAGACTCAGGCTATGGCACGCCTAGGCTTAGGCAAGGGCAATCCTAGGCTAGACTAAGGCTAGGGCTCCCCTAGCCTCAGGCTAGGGCACCCGTAGGCTTAGAATAGGTCACCCCCAGGTTTACGCTAGGGCACCCCTAGGCTTAGGCTAGGGCACCCCTAGGCGTAGGCTAAGGCACCCATAGGCTTCGGCTAAGGCACCCTTAGGCTTAGCCTAAGGCTAGGGGACTCCTAGGCTTAGGATAAAGCACCCCTAGGCTTAGGCTAGGGCACCCCTAGGCTTAGGCTAGGGCACCCCTAGGCTTAGGCTAGGGCACCCCTAGGCTTAGGCTAGGGCACCCCTAGGCTTAGGCTAATGCTACGGCTCCCCTAGCCTCAGGCAAGGGCACCCCTAGACTCAGGCTATGGCACGCCTAGGCTTAGGCTAGGGCAATCCTAGGCTAGACTAAGGCTAGGGGTCCTCAAGCCTCAGGCTAGGGCACCCATAGGCTCAGGCTAGGGCACCCCTAGGCTCAGGCTAGGGCACCCCCAGGCTTAGGCTAGGGCACCCCTAGACTTAGGATAAGGCTAGGGCTCCCCTAGCCTAAGGCTAGGGCACCACTAGGCTTAGGCTAGGGAACCCCTAGGCTTTGGCTAGGTCACCCCTAGGTTTAGGCTACGCCACCCCTAGGCTTAGGATAGGGCACCCCTAGGCTTAGGCTAAGGCTACGGCTCCCATAGCCTCAGGCTAGGGCACCCCTAAATTCAGGCTATGGCACCCCTAGGCTTAGGCTGGGGCAATCCTAGGCTAGACTAAGGCTAGGGCACCACTAGCCTCAGGCTAGGGCACCCGTAGCCTCTAGCTAGTGCACCCCTAGGCTTAGGCTAGGACACCCCTAGGCTTAGGCTCAGGCACCCCTAGGCTTAGGCTAAGGCTAGGGCTCACCTAGCCTAAGGCTAGGGAACCCCTAGGCTTAGGCTAGGGCACACATAGGCTTAGGCTAGGGCACACCTAGGCTTAGGCTCAGGCACCCCTAGGCTTAGGCTAAGGCTAGGGCTCACCTAGCCTAAGGCTAGGGAACCCCTAGGCTTAGGCTAGGGCACACATAGGCTTAGGCTAAGGCACCCCTAGGCTTAGGCTAGGGCACCCCTAGACTTAGGATAAGGCTAGGGCTCCCCTAGCCTAAGGCTAGAGCACCCCTAGGCTTAGGCTAGGGCACCCCTAGGCTTCGGCTAGGGCACCCCTAGGCTTAGTTTAAGGCTAGGGGACCCCTAGCCTAAGGCTAGGGCACCCCTAGGCTTAGGCTAGGGCACCCCTAGGCTTAGGCTAGGGCACCCCTAGGCTTAGGCTAATGCTAAGGCTCCTGTAGCCTCAGGCAAGGGCACCCCTAGACTCAGGCTATGGCACCCCTAGGCTTAGGCTAGGGCAATCCTAGGCTAGACTAAAGCTAGGGTTCCCCTATCCTCCAGCTAGGGCACCCGTAGGCTCAGGCTAGGGCACTCTAGGCTTAGGCTAAGGCTAGGAAACTCCTAGGCTTAGGATAACGCACCCCTAGGCTTAGGCTAGGGCACCCCTAGGCTTAGGCTAGGGCACCCCTAGGCTTAGGCTAGGGCACCCCTAGGCTTAGGCTAAGGCTAGGTAACCCTTAGGCTTAGGCTAAGGCACAACTAGGCTTAGGTTAGGGCACCCCTAGGCTTAGGCTAGGGCACCCCTAGGCTTAGGCTAGGGCACCCCTAGGCTTAGGCTAGGGCACCCCTAGGCTGAGGCTAGGGCACCCCTAGTCTGAGTCTAGGGCACCCCTACGCTGAGGCTAGGGCACCCCTAGGCTTAGGCTAGGGCACCCCTAGTCTTAGGCTAAGGCTAGGGCTCCCCTAGCCTAAGGCTAGTGCACCCCTAGGCTTAGGCTAGGGCACCCCTAGGCTTAGGCTAGGGAACCCCTAGGCTTAGACTAAGGCTAGGGCACCCCTAGGCTTAGACTAACGCTAGGGCACCCCTAGGCTTAGGCTAAGGCTAGGGCTTCCCTAGCCTAAGGCTAGGGCACCCCAAGGGTTAGGCTAGGGCACTCCTAAGCTTTGGCTAGGTCACCCCTAGGCTTAGGCTAGGGCACCCCTAGGCTTAGGCTAGGGCGCCCCTAGGCTTAGGCTAAGGCTACGGCTCCCCTAGCCTCAGGCTAGGGCACCCCTAGACTCAGGCAATCGCACCCCTAGGCTTAGGCTGGGCTAATCCTAGGCTAGACTAAGGCTAGGGCTCCCCTAGCCTCAGGCTAGGGCACCCGCAGGGTCAGGCTAGGGCACCCATAAGTTTAGGCTAAGGCTAGGGGACTCCTAGGCTTAGGCTAAGGCACTCCTAGGGTTAGGCTAGGGCACCCCTAGGCTTAGGCTAAGGCTAGGTCACCCCTAGGCTTAGCCTAAGGCACAACTAAGCTTAGGCTAGGGCACCCCTAGGCTTTGGCTAGGTCACCCCTAGGTTTAGGCTAGGGCACCCCTAGGCTTAGGCTAAGGCTACGGCTCCCCTAGCCACAGGGTAGGGCACCCCTAAACTCAGGCTATGGCACCCCTAGGATTAGGCTGGGGCAATCCTAGCCTAGACTAAGGCTAGGGCTCCCCTAGCCTCAGGCTAGGGCACCCGTAGGCTCAGGCTAGGGTACCCCTAGGATTAGGCTAGGACACCCCTAGGCTTAGGCTCAGGCACCCCTAGGCTTAGGCTAAGGCTAGGGCTCACCTAGCCTAAGGCTAGGGAACCCCTAGGCTTAGGTTAGGGCACACATAGGCTTAGGCTAGGGCACCCCTAGGCTTAGGCGTAGGCTAGGGGACTCCTAGGCTTAGGCTAAGGCACCCCTAGGCTTAGGCTACGGCACCCCTAGGCTTATGCTAGGGCACCCCTAGGCTGAGGCTAGGGCACCCCTAAGCTGAGGCTAGGGCACCCCTAGACTTAGGCTAAGGCTAGGGCTACCCAAGCCTAAGGCTAGGGCACCCCTAGGCTTAGGCTAGGGCACCCCTAGGCTTATGCTAAGGATTGGGCTCCCCTAGCCTAAGGCTAGGGCACCCCTAGGCTTAGGCTAGGGCACCCCTAGGCTTAGGCTAAGGCTAGGGCTCCCCTAGCCTAAGGCTAGGGCACCCCTAGGCTTAGGCTAGGGCACCCATAGGCTTAGGCTAGGGCACCCCTAGGCTTAGGCTAAGGCTAGGACACCCCTAGGCTTAGGCTAAGGCTAGGGCACCCCTAGGCTTAGGCTAAGGCTAGGGCTCCCCTAACCTAAGGCTAGGGCACCCCTAGGCTCAGGCTAGGGCACCCCTAGGCTTAGGCTAAGGCACCCCTAGGCTTAGGCTAAGGGTACGGCTCCCCTAGCCTCAAGCTATGACACCCCTAGACTCAACCTATGGCACCCCTATGCTTAGGCTAGGGCAATGCTAGGCTAGACTAAGGCTAAGGCTCCCCTAGCCTCAGGCTAGGGCACCCATAGGCTCAGGCTAGGGCACCCCTAGGCTCAGGCTAGGGCACCCCTAGGTTTAGGCTAGGGCACCCCTAGACTTAGGATAAGGCTAGGGCTCCCCTAGCCTAAGGCTAGAGCACCCCTAGGCTTAGGCTAGGGCACCCCCAGGCTTCGGCTAGGGCACCCCTAGGCTTAGGTTAAGGCTAGGGCTCCCCTAGCCTAACGCTAGGGCACCCCTAGGCTTAGGCTAGGGCACCCCTAGGCTTAGGCTAGGGCACCCCTAGGCTTAGGCTAAGGCTACGGCTCCCCTAGCCTCAGGCTAGGGCACCCCTAGACTCAGGCTATGGCACCCCTAGGCTTAGGCAAGGGCAATCCTAGGCTAGACTAAGGCTAGGGCACCCGTAGGCTTAGGCTAGGTCACCCCCAGGTTTACGCTAGGGCACCCCTAGGCTTAGGCTAGGACACCCCTAGGCGTAGGCTAAGGCACCCATAGGCTTAGGCTAAGGCACCCCTAGGCTTAGGCTAAGGCTAGGGGACTCCTAGGCTTAGGATAAAGCACCCCTAGGCTTAGGCTAGGGCACCCCTAGGCTTAGGCTAGGGCACCCCTAGGCTTAGGCTAGGGCACCCCTAGGCTTAGGCTAGGGCACCCCTAGGCTTAGGCTAGGGCACCCCTAGGCTTAGGCTAAGGCTAGGTCACCCCTAGGCTTAGGCTAAGGCACAACTAGGCTTAGGCTAGGGCACCCCTAGGCTTAGGCTAGGGCACACCTAGGCTGAGGCTAGGGCGCCCCTAAGCTGAGGCTAGGGCACCCCTAGGCTTAGGCTAAGGCTAGGGCTACCCTAGGCTTAGGCTAGGGCACCCCTAGGCTTAGGCTATGGCACCCCTAGGCTTAGGCTAAGGCTAGGGCTCCCCTAGCCGAAGGCTAGCTCACCCCTAGGCTTAGGGTAGGGCACCCCTAGGCTTAGGCTAGGGTACCCCTAGGCTTAGGCTAAGGCTAGGGCTCCCCTAGCCTAAGGCTTGGGCACCCCTAAGCTTAGGCTAGGGCACCCCTAGACTTAGGCTAGGGCACCGCTAGGCTTAGGCTAAGGCTTGGGCACCCCTAGGCTTAGGCTAAGGCTAGGGCTCCCCTAGCCAAAGGCTAGGACACCCCTAGGCTCATGCTAGGGCACCCCTAGGCTTAGGGTAGGACACCCCTAGGCTTAGGCTAATGCTACGGCTCCCCTACCCTCAGGATAGGGCACCCCTAGACTCAGGCTATGGCACGCCTAGGCTTAGGCTAGGGCAATCCTAGGCTAGACTAAGGCTAGGGGTCCTCAAGCCTCAGGCTAGGGCACCCATAGGCTCAGGCTAGGGCACCCCTAGGCTCAGGCTAGGGCACCCCTAGGCTTAGGCTAGTGCACCCCTAGACTTAGGATAAGGCTAGGGCTCCCCTAGCCTAAGGCTAGGGCACCCCTAGGCTTAAGCTAGGGAACCCCTAGGCTTTGGCTAGGTCACCCCTAGGTTTAGGCTAGGGCACCCGTAGGCTTAGGCTAGGGCACCCGTAGGCTTAGGCTAGGGCACCCCTAGGCATAGGCTAAGGCTACGGCTCCCATAGCCTCAGGCTAGGGCACCCCTAAATTCAGGCTATGGCACCCCTAGGCTTAGGCTGGGGCAATCCTAGGCTAGACTAAGGCTAGGGCACCACTAGCCTCAGGCTTAAGCACCCGTAGGCTCAGGCTAGGGCACCCCTAGGCTTAGGCTAGGATACCCCTAGGCTTATGCTCAGGCACCCCTAGGCTTAGGCTAAGGCTAGGGCTCACCTAGCCTAAGGCTAGGGAACCCCTAGGCTTAGGCTAGGGCACACAAAGGCTTAGGCTAAGGCACCCCTAGGCTTAGGCTAGGGCACCCCTAGACTTAGGATAAGGCTAGGGCTCCCTAGCCTAAGGCTATAGCACCCGTAGGCTTAGGCTAGGGCACCCCTAGGCTTCGGCTAGGGCACCCCTAGGCTTAGGTTAAGGCTAGGGCTCCCCTAGCCTAAGGCTAAGGCAACCCTAGGCTTAGGCTAGGGCACCCCTAGGCTTAGGCTAGGGCACCCCTAGGCTTAGGCTAAGGCTAAGGCTCCTGTAGCCTCAGGCAAGGGCACCCCTAGACTCAGGCTATGGCACCCCTAGGCTTAGGCTAGGGCAATTCTAGGCTAGACTAAGGCTAGGGTTCCCCTATCCTCAAGCTAGGGCACCCGTAGGCTCAGGCTAGGGCACTCTAGGCTTAGGCTAAGGCTAGGGGACTCCTAGGCTTAGGATAAGGCACCCCTAGGCTTAGGCTAGGGCACCCCTAGGCTTAGGCTAGGGCACCCCTAGGCTTAGGCTAGGGCACCCCTAGGCTTAGGCTAGGGCACCCCTAGGCTTAGGCTAAGGCTAGGTCTCCCCTAGGCTTAGGCTAAGGCACAACTAGGCTTAGGCTAAGGAACCTCTAGGTTTAGGCTAGGGCACCCCTAGGCTTAGGCTAGGGCACCCCTAGGCTGAGGCTAGGGCACCCCTAGTCTGAGTCTAGGGCACCCCTACGCTGAGGCTAGGGCACCCCAAGTCTTAGGCTAGGGCACCCCTAGTCTTAGGCTAAGGCTAGGGCTCCCCTAGCCTAAGGCTAGGGCACCCCTAGGCTTAGGCTAGGGCACCACTAGGCTTAGGCTAGGGAACCCCTAGGCTTAGACTAAGGCTAGGGCACCCCTAGGCTTAGACTAACGCTAGGGCACCCCTAGGCTTAGGCTAAGGCTAGGGCTCCCCTAACCTAAGGCTAGAGCACCCCTAGGCTCAGGCTAGGGCACTCCTAAGCTTTGGCTAGGTCACCCCTAGGCTTAGGCTAGGGCACCCCTAGGCTTAGGCTAGGGCGCCCCTAGGCTTAGGCTAAGGCTACGGCTCCCCAAGCCTCAGGCTAGGGCACCCCTTGACTCAGGCAATGGCACCCCTAGGCTTAGGCTGGGCTAATGCTAGGCTAGACTAAGGCTAGGGCTCCCCTAGCCTCAGGCTAGGGCACCCGTAGGCTCAGGCTAGGGCACCCCTAGGCTTAGGCTAAGGCTAGGGCTCCCCTAACCTAAGGCTAGGGCACCCCTAGGCTCAGGCTAGGGCACCCCTAGGCTTAGGCTAGGGCACCCCTAGGCTTAGGCTAGGGCACCCCTAGGCTTAGACTAAGGCTAGGGCACCCCTAGCCTTAGGCTAGGGCACCCCTAGGCTTAGGCTAAGGCTAGGGCACCCCTAGGCTTAGGCTAAGGCTAGGGCTCCCCTAACCTAAGGCTAGGGCACCCCTAGGCTCAGGCTATGGCACCCCTAGGCTTAGGCTAGGGCACCCCTAGACTCAGGCTATGGCACCCCTAGTCAAAGGCTAGGGCAATCCTAGGCTAGACTAAGGCTAGGGCTCCCCTAGCCTCAGGCTAGGGCACCCGTAGGCTCAGGCTAGGGCACCCCTAGGCTTAGGCTAGGGCACCCCTAGACGTAGGCTAAGGCTAGGGCTCCCCTAGCCTAAGGCTAGGGCACACCTAGGCTTGTGCAAGGGCACCCCTAGGCTTAGGCTCAGAAACCCCTAGGCTTAGGCTAAGCCTAGGGCTCCCCTAGCCTAAGGATAGGGCACCCCTAGGCTTAGGCTAGGGCACCCATAGGCTTAGGCTAGGGCACCCCTAGGCTTAGGCTAAGGCTAGGTCACCCCTAGGCTTAGGCTAAGGCACAACTAGGCTTAGGCTAGGGCACCCCTAGGCTGAGGCTAGGGCACCCCTACGCTGAGGCTAGGGCACCCCTAGGCTTAGGCTAGGGCACCCCTAGGCTTAGGCTAGGGCACCCCTAGGCTTAGACTAAGGCTAGGGCACCCCTAGGCTTAGACTAAGGCTAGGGCACCCCTAGGCTTAGGCTAAGGCTAGGGTTTCCCTAGCCTAAGGCTAGGGCACCCCAAGGCTCAGGCTAGGGCACCCCTAGGTTTAGGCTAAGGCTAGGTCACCCCTAGGCTTAGCCTAAGGCACAACTAGGCTTAGGCTAGGGCACCCCTAGGCGTGGGCTACGGCACCCCTAGGCTTAGGCTAGGGCACCCTATAGGAGGAGGCTAGGGCACCAATAAGCTGAGGCTAGGGCACCCCTAGGCTTAGGCTAAGGCTAGGGCTTCCCTAGCCAAAGGCTAGGGCAGCCCTAGGCTTAGGCTAGGGCACCCCTAAACTTAGGCTAAGGATTGGGCTCCCCTAGCCTAAGGCTAGGGCACCCCTAGGCTTAGGCTAGGGCACCCCTAGGCTTAGGCTAAGGCTAGGGCTCCCCTAGCCTAAGGCTAGGGCACCCCTAGGCTTAGGCTAGGGCACCCCTAGGCTTAGGCTAGGGCACCCCTAGGCTTAGGCTAAGGCTAGGGCACCCCTAGGCTTAGGCTAAGGCTAGGGCTCCCCTAACCTAAGGCTAGGGCACCCCTAGGCTCAGGCTAGGGCACCCCTAGGCTTAGGCTAAGGCACCCCTAGGCTTAGGCTAAGGGTACGGCTCCCCTAGCCTCAGGCTAGGGCTCCCCTAGGCTTAGGCTAGGGCAATCCTAGGCTAGACTAAGGCTAGGGCTCCCCTAGCCTCAGGCTAGGGCACCCATAGGCTCAGGCTAGGGCACCCCTAGGCTCAGGTTAGGGCACACCTAGGCTTAGGCTAGGGCACCCCTAGACTTAGGATAAGGCTAGGGCTCCCGTAGCCTAAGGCTAGGGCACCCCTAGGCTTAGGTTAAGGCTAGGGCTCCCCTAGCCTAAGGCTAGGGCACCCCTAGGCTTAGGCTAGGGCACCCCTAGGCTTAGGCTAGGGCACCCCTAGGCTTAGGCTAAGGGTACGGCTCCCCTAGCCTCAAGCTAGGGCACCCCTAGACTCAACCTATGGCACCCCTTTGCTTAGGCTAGGGCAATCCTAGGCTAGACTAAGGCTAAGGCTCCCCTAGCCACAGGCTAGGGCACCCATAGGCTCAGGCTAGGGCACCCCTAGGCTCAGGCTAGGGCACCCCTAGGCTTAGGCTAGGGCACCCCTAGACTTAGGATAAGGCTAGAGCTCCCCTAGCCTAAGGCTAGAGCACCCCTAGGCTTAGGCTAGGGCACCCCTAGGCTTAGGCTAGGGAACCCCTAGGCTTAGACTAAGGCTAGGGCACCCCTAGGCTTAGACTAACGCTAGGGCACCCCTAGGCTTAGGCTAAGGCTAGGGCTTCCCTAGCCTAAGGCTAGGGCACCCCAAGGGTTAGGCTAGGGCACTCCTAAGCTTTGGCTAGGTCACCCCTAGGCTTAGGCTAGGGCACCCCTAGGCTTAGGCTAGGGCGCCCCTAGGCTTAGGCTAAGGCTACGGCTCCCCTAGCCTCAGGCTAGGGCACCCCTAGACTCAGGCAATCGCACCCCTAGGCTTAGGCTGGGCTAATCCTAGGCTAGACTAAGGCTAGGGCTCCCCTAGCCTCAGGCTAGGGCACCCGCAGGGTCAGGCTAGGGCACCCATAAGTTTAGGCTAAGGCTAGGGGACTCCTAGGCTTAGGCTAAGGCACTCCTAGGGTTAGGCTAGGGCACCCCTAGGCTTAGGCTAAGGCTAGGTCACCCCTAGGCTTAGCCTAAGGCACAACTAAGCTTAGGCTAGGGCACCCCTAGGCTTTGGCTAGGTCACCCCTAGGTTTAGGCTAGGGCACCCCTAGGCTTAGGCTAAGGCTACGGCTCCCCTAGCCACAGGGTAGGGCACCCCTAAACTCAGGCTATGGCACCCCTAGGATTAGGCTGGGGCAATCCTAGCCTAGACTAAGGCTAGGGCTCCCCTAGCCTCAGGCTAGGGCACCCGTAGGCTCAGGCTAGGGTACCCCTAGGATTAGGCTAGGACACCCCTAGGCTTAGGCTCAGGCACCCCTAGGCTTAGGCTAAGGCTAGGGCTCACCTAGCCTAAGGCTAGGGAACCCCTAGGCTTAGGTTAGGGCACACATAGGCTTAGGCTAGGGCACCCCTAGGCTTAGGCGTAGGCTAGGGGACTCCTAGGCTTAGGCTAAGGCACCCCTAGGCTTAGGCTACGGCACCCCTAGGCTTATGCTAGGGCACCCCTAGGCTGAGGCTAGGGCACCCCTAAGCTGAGGCTAGGGCACCCCTAGACTTAGGCTAAGGCTAGGGCTACCCAAGCCTAAGGCTAGGGCACCCCTAGGCTTAGGCTAGGGCACCCCTAGGCTTATGCTAAGGATTGGGCTCCCCTAGCCTAAGGCTAGGGCACCCCTAGGCTTAGGCTAGGGCACCCCTAGGCTTAGGCTAAGGCTAGGGCTCCCCTAGCCTAAGGCTAGGGCACCCCTAGGCTTAGGCTAAGGCACCCATAGGCTTAGGCTAGGGCACCCCTAGGCTTAGGCTAAGGCTAGGACACCCCTAGGCTTAGGCTAAGGCTAGGGCACCCCTAGGCTTAGGCTAAGGCCAGGGCTCCCCTAACCTAAGGCTAGGGCACCCCTAGGCTCAGGCTAGGGCACCCCTAGGCTTAGGCTAAGGCACCCCTAGGCTTAGGCTAAGGGTACGGCTCCCCTAGCCTCAAGCTATGACACCCCTAGACTCAACCTATGGCACCCCTATGCTTAGGCTAGGGCAATCCTAGGCTAGACTAAGGCTAAGGCTCCCCTAGCCTCAGGCTAGGGCACCCATAGGCTCAGGCTAGGGCACCCCTAGGCTCAGGCTAGGGCACCCCTAGGTTTAGGCTAGGGCACCCCTAGACTTAGGATAAGGCTAGGGCTCCCCTAGCCTAAGGCTAGAGCACCCCTAGGCTTAGGCTAGGGCACCCCCAGGCTTCGGCTAGGGCACCCCTAGGCTTAGGTTAAGGCTAGGGCTCCCCTAGCCTAACGCTAGGGCACCCCTAGGCTTAGGCTAGGGCACCCCTAGGCTTAGGCTAGGGCACCCCTAGGCTTAGGCTAAGGCTACGGCTCCCCTAGCCTCAGGCTAGGGCACCCCTAGACTCAGGCTATGGCACCCCTAGGCTTAGGCAAGGGCAATCCTAGGCTAGACTAAGGCTAGGGCTCCCCTAGCCTCAGGCTAGGGCACCCGTAGGCTTAGGCTAGGTCACCCCCAGGTTTACGCTAGGGCACCCCTAGGCTTAGGCTAGGACACCCCTAGGCGTAGGCTAAGGCACCCATAGGCTTAGGCTAAGGCACCCCTAGGCTTAGGCTAAGGCTAGGGGACTCCTAGGCTTAGGATAAAGCACCCCTAGGCTTAGGCTAGGGCACCCCTAGGCTTAGGCTAGGGCACCCCTAGGCTTAGGCTAGGGCACCCCTAGGCTTAGGCTAGGGCACCCCTAGGCTTAGGCTAGGGCACCCCTAGGCTTAGGCTAGGGCACCCATAGGCTTAGGCTAAGGCTAGGTCACCCCTAGGCTTAGGCTAGGGAACACCTAGGCTGAGGCTAGGGCGCCCCTAAGCTGAGGCTAGGGCACCCCTAGGCTTAGGCTAAGGCTAGGGCTACCCTAGGCTTAGGCTAGGGCACCCCTAGGCTTAGGCTATGGCACCCCTAGGCTTAGGCTAAGGCTAGGGCTCCCCTAGCCGAAGGCTAGCTCACCCCTAGGCTTAGGGTAGGGCACCCCTAGGCTTAGGCTAGGGCACCCCTAGGCTTAGGCTAAGGCTAGGGCTCCCCTAGCCTAAGGCTTGGGCACCCCTAAGCTTAGGCTAGGGCACCCCTAGACTTAGGCTAGGGCACCGCTAGGCTTAGGCTAAGGCTTGGGCACCCCTAGGCTTAGGCTAAGGCTAGGGCTCCCCTAGCCAAAGGCTAGGACACCCCTAGGCTCATGCTAGGGCACCCCTAGGCTTAGGGTAGGACACCCCTAGGCTTAGGCTAATGCTACGGCTCCCCTACCCTCAGGCTAGGGCACCCCTAGACTCAGGCTATGGCACGCCTAGGCTTAGGCTAGGGCAATCCTAGGCTAGACTAAGGCTAGGGGTCCTCAAGCCTCAGGCTAGGGCACCCCTAGGCTCAGGCTAGGGCACCCCTAGGCTTAGGCTAGTGCACCCCTAGACTTAGGATAAGGCTAGGGCTCCCCTAGCCTAAGGCTAGGGCACCCCTAGGCTTAGGCTAGGGAACCCCTAGGCTTTGGCTAGGTCACCCCTAGGTTTAGGCTAGGGCACCCGTAGGCTTAGGCTAGGGCACCCGTAGGCTTAGGCTAGGGCACCCCTAGGCATAGGCTAAGGCTACGGCTCCCATAGCCTCAGGCTAGGGCACCCCTAAATTCAGGCTATGGCACCCCTAGGCTTAGGCTGGGGCAATCCTAGGCTAGACTAAGGCTAGGGCACCACTAGCCTCAGGCTAGGGCACCCGTAGGCTCAGGCTAGGGCACCCCTAGGCTTAGGCTAGGATACCCCTAGGCTTATGCTCAGGCACCCCTAGGCTTAGGCTAAGGCTAGGGCTCACCTAGCCTAAGGCTAGGGAACCCCTAGGCTTAGGCTAGGGCACACATAGGCTTAGGCTAAGGCACCCCTAGGCTTAGGCTAGGGCACCCCTAGACTTAGGATAAGGCTAGGGCTCCCTAGCCTAAGGCTATAGCACCCGTAGGCTTAGGCTAGGGCACCCCTAGGCTTCGGCTAGGGCACCCCTAGGCTTAGGTTAAGGCTAGGGCTCCCCTAGCCTAAGGCTAAGGCAACCCTAGGCTTAGGCTAGGGCACCCCTAGGCTTAGGCTAGGGCACCCCTAGGCTTAGGCTAAGGCTAAGGCTCCTGTAGCCTCAGGCAAGGGCACCCCTAGACTCAGGCTATGGCACCCCTAGGCTTAGGCTAGGGCAATTCTAGGCTAGACTAAGGCTAGGGTTCCCCTATCCTCAAGCTAGGGCACCCGTAGGCTCAGGCTAGGGCACTCTAGGCTTAGGCTAAGGCTAGGGGACTCCTAGGCTTAGGATAAGGCACCCCTAGGCTTAGGCTAGGGCACCCCTAGGCTTAGGCTAGGGCACCCCTAGGCTTAGGCTAGGGCACCCCTAGGCTTAGGCTAGGGCACCCCTAGGCTTAGGCTAAGGCTAGGTCTCCCCTAGGCTTAGGCTAAGGCACAACTAGGCTTAGGCTAAGGAACCCCTAGGCTTAGGCTAGGGCACCCCTAGGCTGAGGCTAGGGCACCCCTAGTCTGAGTCTAGGGCACCCCTACGCTGAGGCTAGGGCACCCCAAGTCTTAGGCTAGGGCACCCCTAGTCTTAGGCTAAGGCTAGGGCTCCCCTAGCCTAAGGCTAGGGCACCCCTAGGCTTAGGCTAGGGCACCAATAGGCTTAGGCTAGGGAACCCCTAGGCTTAGACTAAGGCTAGGGCACCCCTAGGCTTAGACTAACGCTAGGGCACCCCTAGGCTTAGGCTAAGGCTAGGGCTCCCCTAACCTAAGGCTAGAGCACCCCTAGGCTCAGGCTAGGGCACTCCTAAGCTTTGGCTAGGTCACCCCTAGGCTTAGGCTAGGGCACCCCTAGGCTTAGGCTAGGGCGCCCCTAGGCTTAGGCTAAGGCTACGGCTCCCCTAGCCTCAGGCTAGGGCACCCCTTGACTCAGGCAATGGCACCCCTAGGTTTAGGCTGGGCTAATGCTAGGCTAGACTAAGGCTAGGGCTCCCCTAGCCTCAGGCTAGGGCACCCGTAGGCTCAGGCTAGGGCACCCCTAGGCTTAGGCTAAGGCTAGGGCTCCCCTAACCTAAGGCTAGGGCACCCCTAGGCTCAGGCTAGGGCACCCCTAGGCTTAGGCTAGGGCACCCCTAGGCTTAGGCTAGGGCACCCCTAGGCTTAGACTAAGGCTAGGGCACCCCTAGCCTTAGGCTAGGGCACCCCTAGGCTTAGGCTAAGGCTAGGGCACCCCTAGGCTTAGGCTAAGGCTAGGGCTCCCCTAACCTAAGGCTAGGGCACCCCTAGCCTCAGGCTATGGCACCCCTAGGCTTAGGCTAGGGCACCCCTAGACTCAGGCTATGGCACCCCTAGTCTTAGGCTAGGGCAATCCTAGGCTAGACTAAGGCTAGGGCTCCCCTAGCCTCAGGCTAGGGCACCCGTAGGCTCAGGCTAGGGCACCCCTAGGCTTAGGCTAGGGCACCCCTAGACGTAGGCTAAGGCTAGGGCTCCCCTAGCCTAAGGCTAGGGCACACCTAGGCTTGTGCAAGGGCACCCCTAGGCTTAGGCTCAGAAACCCCTAGGCTTAGGCAAAGCCTAGGGCTCCCCTAGCCTAAGGATAGGGCACCCCTAGGCTTAGGCTAGGGCACCCATAGGCTTAGGCTAGGGCACCCCTAGGCTTAGGCTAAGGCTAGGTCACCCCTAGGCTTAGGCTAAGGCACAACTAGGCTTAGGCTAGGGCACCCCTAGGCTGAGGCTAGGGCACCCCTACGCTGAGGCTAGGGCACCCCTAGGCTTAGGCTAGGGCACCCCTAGTCTTAGGCTAAGGCTAGGGCTCCCCTAGCCTAAGGCTAGGGCACCCCTAGGCTTAGGCTAGGGCACCCCTAGGCTTAGGCTAGGGCACCCCTAGGCTTAGACTAAGGCTAGGGCACCCCTAGGCTTAGACTAAGGCTAGGGCACCCCTAGGCTTAGGCTAAGGCTAGGGCTTCCCTAGCCTAAGGCTAGGGCACCCCAAGGCTCAGGCTAGGGCACCCCTAGGTTTAGGCTAAGGCTAGGTCACCCCTAGGCTTAGCCTAAGGCACAACTAGGCTTAGGCTAGGGCACCCCTAGGCGTGGGCTACGGCACCCCTAGGCTTAGGCTAGGGCACCCTATAGGAGGAGGCTAGGGCACCAATAAGCTGAGGCTAGGGCACCCCTAGGCTTAGGCTAAGGCTAGGGCTTCCCTAGCCTAAGGCTAGGGCAGCCCTAGGCTTAGGCTAGGGCACCCCTAAACTTAGGCTAAGGATTGGGCTCCCCTAGCCTAAGGCTAGGGCACCCCTAGGCTTAGGCTAGGGCACCCCTAGGCTTAGGCTAAGGCTAGGGCTCCCCTAGCCTAAGGCTAGGGCACCCCTAGGCTTAGGCTAGGGCACCCCTAGGCTTAGGCTAGGGCACCCCTAGGCTTAGGCTAAGGCTAGGGCACCCCTAGGCTTAGGCTAAGGCTAGGGCTCCCCTAACCTAAGGCTAGGGCACCCCTAGGCTCAGGCTAGGGCACCCCTAGGCTTAGGCTAAGGCACCCCTAGGCTTAGGCTAAGGGTACGGCTCCCCTAGCCTCAGGCTAGGGCTCCCCTAGGCTTAGGCTAGGGCAATCCTAGGCTAGACTAATGCTAGGGCTCCCCTAGCCTCAGGCTAGGGCACCCATAGGCTCAGGCTAGGGCACCCCTAGGCTCAGGTTAGGGCACACCTAGGCTTAGGCTAGGGCACCCCTAGACTTAGGATAAGGCTAGGGCTCCCGTAGCCTAAGGCTAGGGCACCCCTAGGCTTAGGTTAAGGCTAGGGCTCCCCTAGCCTAAGGCTAGGGCACCCCTAGGCTTAGGCTAGGGCACCCCTAGGCTTAGGCTAGGGCACCCCTAGGCTTAGGCTAAGGGTACGGCTCCCCTAGCCTCAAGCTAGGGCACCCCTAGACTCAACCTATGGCACCCCTTTGCTTAGGCTAGGGCAATCCTAGGCTAGACTAAGGCTAAGGCTCCCCTAGCCACAGGCTAGGGCACCCATAGACTCAGGCTAGGGCACCCCTAGGCTCAGGCTAGGGCACCCCTAGGCTTAGGTTAGGGCACCCCTAGACTTAGGATAAGGCTAGAGCTCCCCTAGCCTAAGGCTAGAGCACCCCTAGGCTTAGGCTAGGGCACCCCCAGGCTTCGGCTAGGGCAACCCTAGGCTTAGGTTAAGGCTAGGGCTCCCCTAGCCTAACGCTAGGGCACCCCTAGGCTTAGGCTAGGGCACCCCTAGGTTTAGGCTAGGGCACCCCTAGGCTTAGGCTAAGGCTATGGCTCCCCTAGCCTCAGGCTAGGGCACCCCTAGACTCAGGCTATGGCACGCCTAGGCTTAGGCAAGGGCAATCCTAGGCTAGACTAAGGCTAGGGCTCCCCTAGCCTCAGGCTAGGGCACCCGTAGGCTTAGGATAGGTCACCCCCAGGTTTACGCTAGGGCACCCCTAGGCTTAGGCTAGGGCACCCCTAGGCGTAGGCTAAGGCACCCATAGGCTTCGGCTAAGGCACCCCTAGGCTTAGCCTAAGGCTAGGGGACTCCTAGGCTTAGGATAAAGCACCCCTAGGCTTAGGCTAGGGCACCCCTAGGCGTAGGCTAGGGCACCCCTAGGCTTAGGCTAGGGCACCCCTAGGCTTAGGCTAGGGCTCCCCTAGGCTTAGGCTAGGGCACCCCTAGGCTTAGGCTAGGGCACCCCTAGGCTTAGGCTAGGGCACCCCTAGGCTTAGGCTAGGGCACCCCTAGGCTTAGGCTAGGGCACCCCTAGGCTTAGGCTAGGGCACCCCTAGGCTTAGGCTAAGGCTTGGTCACCCCTAGGCTTAGGCTAAGGCACAACTAGGCTTAGGCTAGGGCACCCCTAGGCTTAGGCTAGGGCACACCTAGGCTGAGGCTAGGGCACCCCTAAGCTGAGGCTAGGGCATCCCTAGGCTTAGGCTAAGGCTAGGGCTACCCTAGGCTTAGGCTAGGGCATCCCTAGGCTTAGGCTAGGGCACCCCTAGGCTTAGGCTAAGGCTAGGGCTCCCCTAGCCGAAGGCTAGCTCACCCATAGGCTTAGGGTAGGGCACCCTTAGGCTTAGGATAGGGCACCCCTAGTCTTAGGCTAAGGCTAGGGCTCCCCTAGCCTAAGGCTTGGGCACCCCTAAGCTTAGGCTAGGGCACCCCTAGACTTAGGCTAGGGCACCCCTAGTCTTAGGCTAAGGCTTGGGCACCCCTAGGCTTAGGCTAAGGCTAGGGCTCCCCTAGCCAAAGGCTAGGACACCCCTAGGCTCATGCTAGGGCACCACTAGGCTTAGGGTAGGGCACCCCTAGGCTTAGGCTAATGCTACGGCTCCCCTAGCCTCAGGCTAGGGCACCCCTAGACTCAGGCTATGGCACGCCTAGGCTTAGGCTAGGGCAATCCTAGGCTAGACTAAGGCTAGGGGTCCTCAAGCCTCAGGCTAGGGCACCCATAGGCTCAGGCTAGGGCACCCCTAGGCTCAGGCTAGGGCACCCCTAGGCTTAGGCTAGGGCACCCCTAGACTTAGGATAAGGCTAGGGCTCCCCTAGCCTAAGGCTAGGGCACCCCTAGGCTTAGGCTAGGGAACCCCTAGGCTTTGGCTAGGTCACCCCTAGGTTTAGGCTAGGGCACCCCTAGGCTTAGGCTAGGGCACCCCTAGGCTTAGACTAAGGCTACGGCTCCCATAGCCTCAGAATAGGGCACCCCTAAATTCAGGCTATGGCACCCCTAGGCTTAGGCTGGGGCAATCCTAGGCTAGACTAAGGCTAGGGCACCACTAGACTCAGGCTAGGGCACCCGTAGGCTCAGGCTAGGGCACCCCTAGGCTTAGGCTAGGACACCCCTAGGCTTAGGCTCAGGCACCCCTAGGCTTAGGCTAGGGCGCCCCTAGGCTTAGGCTAGGGCGCCCCTAGGCTTAGGCTAAGGCTATGGCTCCCCTAGCCTCAGGCTAGGGCACCCCTAGACTCAGGCAATGGCACCCCTAGGCTTAGGCTGGGCTAATCCTAGGCTAGACTAAGGCTAGGGCTCCCCTAGCCTCAGGCTAGGGCACCCGTAGGCTCAGGCTAGGGCACCCCTAGGTTTAGGCTAAGGCTAGGGGACTCCTAGGCTTAGGCTAAGGCACTCCTAGGGTTACGCTAGGGCACCCCTAGGCTTAGGCTAAGGCTAGGTCACCCCTAGGCTTAGCCTAAGGCACAACTAAGCTTAGGCTAGGGCACCCCTAGGCTTAGGCTAGGGCACCCCTAGGCTTAGGCTAGGGCACCCCTACGCTTAGACTAAGGCTAGGGCACCCCTAGGCTTAGGCTAGGGCACCCCTAGGCTTAGGCTAAGGCTAGGGCACCCCTAGGCTTAGGCTAAGGCTAGGGCTCCCCTAACCTAAGGCTAGGGCACCCCTAGGCTCAGGCTAGGGCACCCCCAGGCTTAGGCTAGAGCACCCCTAGACTCAGGCTATGGCACCCATAGTCTTAGGCTAGGGCAATCCTAGGCTAGACTAAGGCTAGCGCTCCCCTAGCCTCAGGCTAGGGCACCCGTAGGCTCAGGCTAGGGTACCCCTAGGCTTAGGCTAGGGCACCCCTAGACGTAGGCTAAGGCTAGGGCTCCCCTAGCCTAAGGCTAGGGCATACCTAGGCTTATGCAAGGGCACCCCTAGGCTTAGGCTCAGGAACCCCTAGGCTTAGGCTAAGGCTAGGGCTCCCCTAGCCTAAGGATAGGGAACCCCTAGGCTTAGGCTAGGGCAACCCTAGGCTTAGGCTAGGGCACCCCTAGGCTGAGGCTAGGGCACCCCTACGCTGAGGCTAGGGCACCCCTAGGCTTAGGCTAGGGCACCCCTAGTCTTAGGCTAAGGCTAGGGCTCCCCTAGCCTAAGGCTAGGGCACCCCTAGGATTAGGCTAGGGCACCCCTAGGCTTAGGCTAGGGCACCCCTAGGCTTAGACTAAGGCTAGGGCACCCCTAGGCTTAGACTAAGGCTAGCGCACCACTAGGCTTAGGCTAAGGCTAGGGCTTCCCTAGCCTAAGGCTAGGGCACCCAAAGGCTCAGGCTAGGGCACCCCTAGGTTTAGGCTAAGGCTAGGGGACTCATAGGCTTAGGCTAAGGCACTCCTAGGGTTAGGCTAGGGCACCCTTAGCCTTAGGCTAAGGCTAGGTCACCCCTAGGCTTAGCCTAAGGCACAACTAGGCTTAGGCTAGGGCACCCCTAGGCGTGGGCTACGGCACCCCTAGGCTTAGGCTAGGGCACCCCTAGGCTGAGGCTAGGGCACCCCTAAGCTGAGGCTAGGGCACCCCTAGGCTTAGGCTAAGGCTAGGGCTTCCCTACCCTAAGGCTAGGGCACCCCTAGGCTTAGGCTAGGGCACCCCAAAACTTAGGCTAAGGATTGGGCTCCCCTAGCCTAAGGCTAGGGCACCCCTAGGCTTAGGCTAGGGCACCCCTAGGCTTAGGCTAAGGCTAGGGCTCCCCTAGCCTAAGGCTAGGGCACCCCTAGGCTTAGGCTAGGGCACCCCTAGGCTTAGGCTAGGGCACCCCTAGGCTTAGGCCAAGGCTAGGGCACCCCTAGTCTTAGGCTAAGGCTAGGGCCCCCTTAACCTAAGGCTAGGGCACCCCTAGGCTCAGGCTAGGGCACCCCTAGGCTTAGGCTAAGGCACCCCTAGGCTTAGTCTAATGGTACGGCTCCCCTAGCCTCAGGCTAGGGCTCCCCTAGGCTTAGGCTAGGGCAATCCTAGGCTAGACTAAGGCTAGGGCTCCCCTAGCCTCAGGCTAGGGCACCCATAGGCTCAGGCTAGGGCACCCCTAGGCTCAGGCTAGGGCACACCTAGGCTTAGTCTAGGGCACCCCTAGACTTAGGATAAGGCTAGGGCTCCCGTAGCCTAAGGCTAGGGCACCCCTAGGCTTAGGTTAAGGCTAGGGCTCCCCTAGCCTAAGGCTAGGGCACCCCTAGGCTTAGGCTAGGGCACCCCTAGGCTTAGGCTAGGGCACCCCTAGGCTTAGGCTAAGGCTACGACTACCCTAGCCTCAGGCTAGGGCACCCCTAGACTCAGGCTATGGCACCCCTAGTCTTAGGCTAGGGCAATCCTAGGCTAGACTAAGGCTAGGGCTCCCCTAGCCTAAGGCTAGGGCACCCCTAGGCTTATGCAAGGGCACCCCTAGGCTTAGGCTCTGGAACCCCTAGGCTTAGGCTAAGGCTAGGGCTCCCCTAGCCTAAGGCTGGGGCACCCCTAGGCTTAGGCAAGGGCACCCCTAGGCTTAGGCTAGGGCACCCCTAGGCTTAGACTAAGGCTAGGGCACCCCTAGGCTTAGACTAAGGCTAGGGCACCCCTAGGCTTAGGCTAAGGTTAGGGCTCCCCTAGCCTAAGGCTAGGGCACCCCTAGGCTCAGCTAGGGCACCCCTAGGTTTAGGCTAGGGCACCCCTAGGCTTAGGCTATGGCTAGGGCTCCCCTAGCCTAAGGCTAGGGCACCCCTAGGCTTAGGCTAGGGCACCCCTAGGCTTAGGCTAGGGCACCCCTAGGCATAGACTAAGGCTAGGGCACCCCTAGGCTTAGACTAAGGCTAGGGCACCCCTAGGCTTAGGCTAAGGCTAGGGCTCCCCTAGCCTAAGGCTAGGGCACCCCTACGCTCAGTCTAGGGCACCCCTAGGCTTAGGCTAAGGCACCCATAGGCTTAGGCTAGGGCACCCCTAGGCTTAGGCTAAGGCTAGGGGACTCCTAGGCTTAGGATAAGGCACCCCTAGGCTTAGGCTAGGGCTCCCCTAGGCTTAGTCTAGGGCACCCCTAGGCTTAGGGTAGAGCACCCCTAGGCTTAGGCTAAGGCTAGGTTACCCCTAGCGTTAGGCTAAGGCACAACTAAGCTTAGGCTAGGGCACCCCTAGGCTTAGGCTAGGGCACCCCTAGGCTGAGGCTAGGGCACCCCTAAGCTGAGGCTAGGGCACCCCTAGGCTTAGGCTTAGGCTAGGGCTACCCTAGGCTTAGGCTAGGGCACCCCTAGGCTTAGGCTAAGGCACCCCTAGGCTTAGGCTAGGGCACACCTAGGCTTATGCTAGGGCACCCCTAGACTTAGGCTAGGGCACCCCTAGGCTTAGGCTAAGGCTAGGGCACCCCTAGGCTTAGGCTAAGGCTAGGGGTCCCCTAGCCTAAGGCTAGGGCACCCCTAGGCTCAGGCTCGGGCACCCCTAGGTTTAGGCTAAGGCACCCCTAGGCTTAGGCTAAGGGTACGGCTCCCCTAGCCTCAGGCTAGGGCTCCCCTAGGCTTAGGCTAGTGCAATCCTAGGCTAGACTAAGGCTAGCGCTCCCCTAGCCTCAGGCTAGGGCACCCATAGGCTCAGGCTAGGGCACCCCTAGGCTCAGGCTAGGGCACACCTAGGCTTAGGCTAGGGCACCCCTAGACTTAGGATAAGGCTAGGGCTCCCCTAGCCTAAGGCTAGGGCACCCCTAGGCTTAGGCTAGGGCACCCCTAGCTTAGGCTAGTGCACCCCTAGGCTTAGGCTAGGGCACCCCTAGGCTTAGGTTAAGGCTAGGGCTCCCCTAGCCTAAGGCTAGGGCACCCCTAGGCTTAGGCTAGGGCACCCCTAGGCTTAGGCTAGGGCACCCCTAGCCTAAGGATAGGGCACCCCTAGGCTTAGGCTAAGGCTAGGTCACCCCTAGGCTTAGGCTAAGGCACAACTAGGCTTAGGCTAGGGCACCCCTAGGCTTAGGTTAGGGCACCCCTCGGCTGAGGATAGGGCACCCCTAAGCTGAGGCTAGGGCATCCCTAGGCTTAGGATAAGGCTACGGCTACCCTAGCCTAAGGCTAGGGCACCCCTAGCCTAAGGCTAGGGCACCCCTAGGCTTAGGCTAGGGCACCCCTAGGCTCAGGCTAGGGCACACCTAGGCTTAGGCTAGGGCACCCCTAGACTTAGGATAAGGCTAGGGCTCCCCTAGCCTAAGGCTAGGGCACCCCTAGGCTTAGGCTAGGGCACCCCTAGCTTAGGCTAGTGCACCCCTAGGCTTAGGCTAGGGCACCCCTAGGCTTAGGCTAAGGCTAGGGCTCCCCTAGCCTAAGGCTAGGGCACCCCTAGGCTTAGGCTAGGGCACCCCTAGGCTTAGGCTAGGGCACCCCTAGCCTAAGGATAGGGCACCCCTAGGCTTAGGCTAAGGCTAGGTCACCCCTAGGCTTAGGCTAAGGCACAACTAGGCTTAGGCTAGGGCACCCCTAGGCTTAGGTTAGGGCACCCCTCGGCTGAGGATAGGGCACCCCTAAGCTGAGGCTAGGGCATCCCTAGGCTTAGGATAAGGCTACGGCTACCCTAGCCTAAGGCTAGGGCACCCCTAGCCTAAGGCTAGGGCACCCCTAGGCTTAGGCTAGGGCACCCCTAGGCTTAGGCTAGGGCACCCCTAGGCTTAGGTTAGGGCACCCCTAGGCTGAGGATAGGGCACCCCTAAGCTGAGGCTAGGGCACCCCTAGGCTTAGGATAAGCCTAGGGCTACCCTAGCCTAAGGCTAGGGCATCCATAGGCTCAGGCTAGGGCACCCCTAGGCTCAGGCTAGGGCAACCCTAGGCTTAGGCTTGGGAACCCCTAGACTTAGGATAAGGCTAGGGCTCCCCTAGCCTAAGGCTTGGGCATCCCTAGGCTTTGGCTAGGGAACCCCTAGGCTTTGGCTAGGTCACCCCTAGGTTTAGGCTAGGGTACCCCTAGTCTTAGGCTAGGGCACCCTTAGGCTTAGGCTAGGGCACCCCTAGGCTTAGGCTAAGGCTACGGCTCCACTAGCCTCAGGCTAGGGCACCCATAAACTCAGGCTATCGCACCGCTAGGCTTAGGCTGGGGCAATCCTAGGCTAGACTAAGGCTAGGGCTCCCCTAGCCTCAGGCTAGGGCACCCGTAGGCTCAGGCTAGGGCACTCCTAGGCTTAGGCTAGGACACCCCTAGGCTTAGGCGAAGGCTAGGGGACTCCTAGGCTTAGGCTAAGGCTAGGGGACTCCTAGGCTTAGGCTAAGAAACCCCTAGGCTTAGGCTACGGCACCCCTAGGCTTAGGCTAGGGCACCCCTAGGCTGAGGCTAGGGCACCCCTAGGCTTATGCTAAAGATTGGGCTCCCCTAGCCTAAGGCTAGGGCACCCATAGGCTTAGGCTAGGGCACCCCTAGGCTTAGGATAGGGCACCCCTAGGCTTAGGCTAAGGCTAGGGCTCCCCTAGCCTAAGGCTAGGGCACACCTAGGCTTAGGCTAGGGCACCCATAGGCTTAGGCTAGGGCACCCCTAGTCTTAGGCTAAGGCTAGGGCACCCCTAGGCTTAGGCTAAGGCTAGGGCTCCCCTAACTTAAGGCTAGGGCACCCCTAGGCTTAGGCTAGGGCACCCCTAAGCTTAGGCTAAGGATTGGGCTCCCCTAGCCTAAGGCTAGGGCACCCCTAGGCTTAGGCTAGGGCACCCCTAGGCTTAGGCTAAGGCTAGGGCACCCCTAGGCTTAGGCTAAGGCTAGGACTCCCCTAACCTAAGGCTAGGGCACCCCTAGGCTTAGGCTAGGGCACCCCTAGGCTCAGGCTAGGGCACCCCTAGGCTTAGGCTAAGGCACCCATAGGCTTAGGCTAAGGGTACGGCTCCCCTAGCCTCCAGTTAGGGCTCCCCTAGGCTTAGGCTAGGGCAATCCTAGGCTAGACTAAGGCTAGGGCTCCCCTAGCCTCAGGCTAGGGCACCCCTAGGCTCAATCTAGGGCACACCTAGGCTTAGGCTAGGGCACCCCTAAACTTAGGATAAGGCTAGGGCTCCCCTAGCCTAAGGCTACGGCACCCCTAGACTTAGGTTAAGGCTAGGGCTCCCCTAGCCTAAGGCTAGGGCACCCCTAGGTTTAGGCTAGGGCACCCCTATGCTTAGGCTAGGGCACCCCTAGGCTTAGGCTAATGCTACGGCTCCCCTAGCCTCAGGCTAGGGCACCCCTAGACTCAGGCTATGGCACGCCTAGGCTTAGGCTAGGGCAATCCTAGGCTAGACCAACGCTAGGGGTCCTCATGCCTCAGGCTAGGGCACCCATAGGCTCAGGCTAGGGCACCCCTAGGCTCAGGCTAGGGCACCCCTAGGCTTAGGGTAGGGCACCCCTAGATTTAGGATAAGGTTAGGGCTCCACTAGCCTAAGGCTAGGGCACCCCTAGGCTTAGGCTAGGGAACCCCAAGGCTTTGGCTAGGTCACCCCTAAGTTTAGGCTAGGGTACCTCTAGCCTTAGGCTAGAGCACCCCTAGGCTTATGCTAGGGAACCCCTAGGCTTAGGCTAAGGCTACGGCTCCACTAGCCTCAGGCTAGGGCACCCCTAAACTCAGGCTATGGCACCCCTAGGCGTAGTCTGGGGCAATCCTAGGCTAGACTAAGGCTAGGGCTCCCCTAGCCTCAGGCTAGGGCACCCGTAGGCTCAGGCTAGGGCAACCCTAGGCTCAGGCTAGGGCACCCCTAGGCTTAGGCTAGGGCACCCCTAGGCTTAGGCTAGGGCACCCGTAGCCTAAGGATAGGGCACCTCTAGACTTAGGCTAAGGCTAGGTCACCCCTAGGCTTAGGATAAGGCTAGGGCTACCCTAGCCTAATGTTAGGGCACCCCTAGCCTAAAGCTAGGGCACCCCTAGGCTTAGGCTAGGGCACCCCTAGGCTTAGGCTAGGGCACCCTTAGGCTTAGGCTAGGGTACCCCTAGGCTTAGGCTAGGGCACCCCTAAGCTTAGGCTAGGGCACCCCTAGGCTTAGGCTAAGGCTAGGGCTCCCCTAGCCTAAGGCTAGGGCACCCCTAGGCTTAGGCTAGGGCACCCATAGGCTTAGGCTAGGGCACCCCTAGGCTTAGGCTAAGGCTAGGGCACCCCTAGGCTTAGGCTAAGGCTAGGGCTCCCCTAACCTAAGGCTAGGGCACCCCTAGGCTTAGGCTAGGGCACCCCTAGGCTTAGGCTAGGGCACCCCTAGGCTTAGGCTAGGCCACCCCTAGGCTTAGGCTAGGCCACCCCTAGGCTTAGGCTAAGGCTTGGGCTAACCTAGGCTTAGGCTAGGGCACCCCTAGGCTTAGGCTAGGGAACCCCTATACTAAGGCTAGGGCACCCCTAGGCTTAGACTAGGGCACCCATACACTTAGGCTAAGGCAACGGTTCCCCTAGCCTCAGGCAAGGGCACCCCTAGACTCAGGCTAGGGCATCCGTTAGCTTAGTTTAGGGCAATCCTAGGCTTAGGCTAAGACTAGGGCTCCCCTATCCTCAGGCTAGGGCACCCGTAGGCTCAGGCTATGGAACCCCTAGGCTCAGGATAGGGCACGACTAGGCTTACGCTAAGGCTAGGGCTCCCATAGCATCAGTCTAGGGCACCCCTAGGCTTAAACTAGGGCACCCCTTGGCTTAGGCTAAGGCTAGGGCTCCCCTAGCCTAAGGCTACGGCACCCCTAGGCTCAGGCTAGGGCACCCCTAGGCTTGGTCTAGGGCACCCCTAGGCTTAGGCTAAGGCTAGGGCTCCTCTAGCCTAACACTAGGGCATCCCTAGGCTTGGCTAGGGCACCCCTAGGCTTAGGCTAGGGCACCCCTACGTTTATGCTAGGGCACCCCCAATCTTCGGCTAAGGCGAGGACTCCCCTAGCCTAAGGATAGGGCACCCCTAAGCTTAGGCTAGGGCACCCCTAGGTTTAGGCTAGAGCACCCCTAGGCTTAGACTAAGGCTAGGGCACCCCTAGGCTTAGGCTAAGGCTAGGGCTCCCCTAGCCTAAGGCTAGGGCACCCCTACGCTCAGTCTAGGGCACCCCTAGGCTTAGGCTAAGGCACCCATAGGCTTAGGCTAGGGCACCCCTAGGCTTAGGCTAAGGCTAGGGGACTCCTAGGCTTAGGATAAGGCACCCCTAGGCTTAGGCTAGGGCTCCCCTAGGCTTAGTCTAGGGCACCCCTAGGCTTAGGGTAGAGCACCCCTAGGCTTAGGCTAAGGCTAGGTTACCCCTAGCGTTAGGCTAAGGCACAACTAAGCTTAGGCTAGGGCACCCCTAGGCTTAGGCTAGGGCACCCCTAGGCTGAGGCTAGGGCACCCCTAAGCTGAGGCTAGGGCACCCCTAGGCTTAGGCTTAGGCTAGGGCTACCCTAGGCTTAGGCTAGGGCACCCCTAGGCTTAGGCTAAGGCACCCCTAGGCTTAGGCTAGGGCACACCTAGGCTTATGCTAGGGCACCCCTAGACTTAGGCTAGGGCACCCCTAGGCTTAGGCTAAGGCTAGGGCACCCCTAGGCTTAGGCTAAGGCTAGGGGTCCCCTAGCCTAAGGCTAGGGCACCCCTAGGCTCAGGCTCGGGCACCCCTAGGTTTAGGCTAAGGCACCCCTAGGCTTAGGCTAAGGGTACGGCTCCCCTAGCCTCAGGCTAGGGCTCCCCTAGGCTTAGGCTAGTGCAATCCTAGGCTAGACTAAGGCTAGCGCTCCCCTAGCCTCAGGCTAGGGCACCCATAGGCTCAGGCTAGGGCACCCCTAGGCTCAGGCTAGGGCACACCTAGGCTTAGGCTAGGGCACCCCTAGACTTAGGATAAGGCTAGGGCTCCCCTAGCCTAAGGCTAGGGCACCCCTAGGCTTAGGCTAGGGCACCCCTAGCTTAGGCTAGTGCACCCCTAGGCTTAGGCTAGGGCACCCCTAGGCTTAGGCTAAGGCTAGGGCTCCCCTAGCCTAAGGCTAGGGCACCCCTAGGCTTAGGCTAGGGCACCCCTAGGCTTAGGCTAGGGCACCCCTAGCCTAAGGATAGGGCACCCCTAGGCTTAGGCTAAGGCTAGGTCACCCCTAGGCTTAGGCTAAGGCACAACTAGGCTTAGGCTAGGGCACCCCTAGGCTTAGGTTAGGGCACCCCTCGGCTGAGGATAGGGCACCCCTAAGCTGAGGCTAGGGCATCCCTAGGCTTAGGATAAGGCTACGGCTACCCTAGCCTAAGGCTAGGGCACCCCTAGCCTAAGGCTAGGGCACCCCTAGGCTTAGGCTAGGGCACCCCTAGGCTCAGGCTAGGGCACACCTAGGCTTAGGCTAGGGCACCCCTAGACTTAGGATAAGGCTAGGGCTCCCCTAGCCTAAGGCTAGGGCACCCCTAGGCTTAGGCTAGGGCACCCCTAGCTTAGGCTAGTGCACCCCTAGGCTTAGGCTAGGGCACCCCTAGGCTTAGGCTAAGGCTAGGGCTCCCCTAGCCTAAGGCTAGGGCACCCCTAGGCTTAGGCTAGGGCACCCCTAGGCTTAGGCTAGGGCACCCCTAGCCTAAGGATAAGGCACCCCTAGGCTTAGGCTAAGGCTAGGTCACCCCTAGGCTTAGGCTAAGGCACAACTAGGCTTAGGCTAGGGCACCCCTAGGCTTAGGTTAGGGCACCCCTCGGCTGAGGATAGGGCACCCCTAAGCTGAGGCTAGGGCATCCCTAGGCTTAGGATAAGGCTACGGCTACCCTAGCCTAAGGCTAGGGCACCCCTAGCCTAAGGCTAGGGCACCCCTAGGCTTAGGCTAGGGCACCCCTAGGCTTAGGCTAGGGCACCCCTAGGCTTAGGTTAGGGCACCCCTAGGCTGAGGATAGGGCACCCCTAAGCTGAGGCTAGGGCACCCCTAGGCTTAGGATAAGCCTAGGGCTACCCTAGCCTAAGGCTAGGGCATCCATAGGCTCAGGCTAGGGCACCCCTAGGCTCAGGCTAGGGCAACCCTAGGCTTAGGCTTGGGAACCCCTAGACTTAGGATAAGGCTAGGGCTCCCCTAGCCTAAGGCTTGGGCATCCCTAGGCTTTGGCTAGGGAACCCCTAGGCTTTGGCTAGGTCACCCCTAGGTTTAGGCTAGGGTACCCCTAGGCTTAGGCTAGGGCACCCTTAGGCTTAGGCTAGGGCACCCCTAGGCTTAGGCTAAGGCTACGGCTCCACTAGCCTCAGGCTAGGGCACCCATAAACTCAGGCTATCGCACCGCTAGGCTTAGGCTGGGGCAATCCTAGGCTAGACTAAGGCTAGGGCTCCCCTAGCCTCAGGCTAGGGCACCCGTAGGCTCAGGCTAGGGCACTCCTAGGCTTAGGCTAGGACACCCCTAGGCTTAGGCGAAGGCTAGGGGACTCCTAGGCTTAGGCTAAGGCTAGGGGACTCCTAGGCTTAGGCTAAGAAACCCCTAGGCTTAGGCTACGGCACCCCTAGGCTTAGACTAGGGCACCCCTAGGCTGAGGCTAGGGCACCCCTAGGCTTATGCTAAAGATTGGGCTCCCCTAGCCTAAGGCTAGGGCACCCATAGGCTTAGGCTAGGGCACCCCTAGGCTTAGGATAGGGCACCCCTAGGCTTAGGCTAAGGCTAGGGCTCCCCTAGCCTAAGGCTAGGGCACACCTAGGCTTAGGCTAGGGCACCCATAGGCTTAGGCTAGGGCACCCCTAGTCTTAGGCTAAGGCTAGGGCACCCCTAGGCTTAGGCTAAGGCTAGGGCTCCCCTAACTTAAGGCTAGGGCACCCCTAGGCTTAGGCTAGGGCACCCCTAAGCTTAGGCTAAGGATTGGGCTCCCCTAGCCTAAGGCTAGGGCACCCCTAGGCTTAGGCTAGGGCACCCCTAGGCTTAGGCTAAGGCTAGGGCACCCCTAGGCTTAGGCTAAGGCTAGGACTCCCCTAACCTAAGGCTAGGGCACCCCTAGGCTTAGGCTAGGGCACCCCTAGGCTCAGGCTAGGGCACCCCTAGGCTTAGGCTAAGGCACCCATAGGCTTAGGCTAAGGGTACGGCTCCCCTAGCCTCCAGTTAGGGCTCCCCTAGGCTTAGGCTAGGGCAATCCTAGGCTAGACTAAGGCTAGGGCTCCCCTAGCCTCAGGCTAGGGCACCCCTAGGCTCAATCTAGGGCACACCTAGGCTTAGGCTAGGGCACCCCTAAACTTAGGATAAGGCTAGGGCTCCCCTAGCCTAAGGCTACGGCACCCCTAGACTTAGGTTAAGGCTAGGGCTCCCCTAGCCTAAGGCTAGGGCACCCCTAGGTTTAGGCTAGGGCACCCCTATGCTTAGGCTAGGGCACCCCTAGGCTTAGGCTAATGCTACGGCTCCCCTAGCCTCAGGCTAGGGCACCCCTAGACTCAGGCTATGGCACGCCTAGGCTTAGGCTAGGGCAATCCTAGGCTAGACCAACGCTAGGGGTCCTCATGCCTCAGGCTAGGGCACCCATAGGCTCAGGCTAGGGCACCCCTAGGCTCAGGCTAGGGCACCCCTAGGCTTAGGGTAGGGCACCCCTAGATTTAGGATAAGGTTAGGGCTCCACTAGCCTAAGGCTAGGGCACCCCTGGGCTTAGGCTAGGGAACCCCAAGGCTTTGGCTAGGTCACCCCTAAGTTTAGGCTAGGGTACCTCTAGCCTTAGGCTAGAGCACCCCTAGGCTTATGCTAGGGAACCCCTAGGCTTAGGCTAAGGCTACGGCTCCACTAGCCTCAGGCTAGGGCACCCCTAAACTCAGGCTATGGCACCCCTAGGCGTAGTCTGGGGCAATCCTAGGCTAGACTAAGGCTAGGGCTCCCCTAGCCTCAGGCTAGGGCACCCGTAGGCTCAGGCTAGGGCAACCCTAGGCTCAGGCTAGGGCACCCCTAGGCTTAGGCTAGGGCACCCGTAGCCTAAGGATAGGGCACCTCTAGACTTAGGCTAAGGCTAGGTCACCCCTAGGCTTAGGATAAGGCTAGGGCTACCCTAGCCTAATGTTAGGGCACCCCTAGCCTAAAGCTAGGGCACCCCTAGGCTTAGGCTAGGGCACCCCTAGGCTTAGGCTAGGGCACCCTTAGGCTTAGGCTAGGGTACCCCTAGGCTTAGGCTAGGGCACCCCTAGGCTTAGGCTAGGGCACCCCTAGGCTTAGGCTAAGGCTAGGGCTCCCCTAGCCTAAGGCTAGGGCACCCCTAGGCTTAGGCTAGGGCACCCATAGGCTTAGGCTAGGGCACCCCTAGGCTTAGGCTAAGGCTAGGGCACCCCTAGGCTTAGGCTAAGGCTAGGGCTCCCCTAACCTAAGGCTAGGGCACCCCTAGGCTTAGGCTAGGGCACCCCTAGGCTTAGGCTAGGGCACCCCTAGGCTTAGGCTAGGCCACCCCTAGGCTTAGGCTAGGCCACCCCTAGGCTTAGGCTAAGGCTTGGGCTAACCTAGGCTTAGGCTAGGGCACCCCTAGGCTTAGGCTAGGGAACCCCTATACTAAGGCTAGGGCACCCCTAGGCTTAGACTAGGGCACCCATACACTTAGGCTAAGGCAACGGCTCCCCTAGCCTCAGGCAAGGGCACCCCTAGACTCAGGCTAGGGCATCCGTTAGCTTAGTTTAGGGCAATCCTAGGCTTAGGCTAAGACTAGGGCTCCCCTATCCTCAGGCTAGGGCACCCGTAGGCTCAGGCTATGGAACCCCTAGGCTCAGGATAGGGCACGACTAGGCTTACGCTAAGGCTAGGGCTCCCATAGCATCAGTCTAGGGCACCCCTAGGCTTAAACTAGGGCACCCCTTGGCTTAGGCTAAGGCTAGGGCTCCCCTAGCCTAAGGCTACGGCACCCCTAGGCTCAGGCTAGGGCACCCCTAGGCTTGGTCTAGGGCACCCCTAGGCTTAGGCTAAGGCTAGGGCTCCTCTAGCCTAACACTAGGGCATCCCTAGGCTTGGCTAGGGCACCCCAAGGCTTAGGCTAGGGCACCCCTACGTTTATGCTAGGGCACCCCCAATCTTCGGCTAAGGCGAGGACTCCCCTAGCCTAAGGATAGGGCACCCCTAAGCTTAGGCTAGGGCACCCCTAGGTTTAGGCTAGAGCACACCTAGGCTTAGGCTATGGCTAGGGCTCCCCTTTCCTACGGCTAGGGCACCCCGAGGCTTAGGCTAAGGCACCCCTAGGCTTAGGCTAGGGCACCCCTAGGCTTAGGCTAGGGCACCCCTAGGCTTAGGCTAGGGCTCCCCTAGCCTAAGGCTGGGGCACCCCTAGACTCAGGCTATGGCACCGTAGGCTTAGGCTAGGGCAATCCTATGCTAGACAAAGGCTAGGGCTCCCCTAGCCTCAGGCTAGGGCACCCGTAGGCTCAGGCTATGGCACCCCTAGACTCAGGATAGGGCACGACTAGGCTTACGCTAAGGCTAGGGCTCCCATAGGATCAGTCTAGGGCACCCCTAGGCTTAAACTAGGGCACCCCTTGGCTTAGGCTAAGGCTAGGGCTCCCCTAGCCTAAGGCTACGGCACCCCTAGGCTCAGGCTAGGGCACCCCGAGGCTTAGGCTAGGGCACCCCTAGGCTTAGGAAAAGGCTAGGGCTCCCCTACCCTACGGCTAGGGCACCTCTAGGCTTAGGCTAGGGCACCCCTAGGCTTAGGGTAGGGCACCCCTAGGCTTAAGATAGGGCTCCCCTAGGCTTAGGCTAAGGCTACGGCTTCCGTAGCCTCAGGCTAGTGCACCCCTAGACTCAGGCTATGGCACACCTAAGCTTAGGCTAGGGCACCCCTAGGCTTAGGCTAGGGCACCCCTAGGCTTAGGCTAGGCCACCCCTAGGCTTAGGCTAGGGCACCCCTAGGCTTAGGCTAAGGCTAGGGCTAACCTAGGCTTAGGCTAGGGCACCCCAGGCTTAGGCTAGGGAACCCCTATACTAAGGCTAGGGCACCCCTAGGCTTAGGCTAGGGCACCCCTAGGCTTAGGCTAGGGCACCCCTACACTTAGGCTAAGGCAACAGCTCCCCTAGCCTCAGGCAAGGGCACCCCTAGACCAAGGCTAGGGCATCCGTTAGCTTAGGCTAGGGCAATCCTAGGCTTAGGCTAAGACTAGGGCTCCCCTATCCTCAGGCTAGGGCACCCCTAGGCTCAGGCTGTGGCACCCCTAGGCTTAGGCTAGGGCAATCCTAGGCTAGACTAACGTGAGGGCTCACCTAGCCTCAGGCTAGGGCACCCCTAGGCTTAGGGTAGCCACCCCTAGGCTTAGTATGGAGCACCCCTATTCTTAGGCTAGGGCACCCCTAGACTTAGGCTAGGGCACCCTTAGGCTTAGTATAGGGCACCCCTAGTCTTAGGCTAGGGCACCCCTAGGCTTAGGCTAAGGCAAGGGCTCCCCTAGCCTATGGCTAGGGCACCCCTAGGCTTAGGCTAGGGCACCCCTAGGCTTAGGCAAAGGCACCCCTAGGCTTAGGCTAGGGCAACCCTAGGCTTAGGCTAGGGCACCCCTAGGCTTAAGCTAGGGCACCCGTAGGCTTAGGCTAAGGCTAGGGATCCCCTAGCCTAAGGTTAGGGCACTCCTAGGTTAGGCTAGGGCTCCCCTAGCTTAAGGCTAGGGCACCCCTAGGCTTTGGCTAGGGCACCCGTAGGCTTAGGCTAGGGCACCCCTAGATTTAGGTTAGGGCACCCCTAGGGTTAGGCTAAGGCTAGGGCTCCCCTAGCGTAAGGCTAGGGCACCCCTAGGCTTAGGCTAGGGCACCCCAAGGCTTAGGCTAAGGCACCCCTAGGCTTACGCAAAGGTTAGGGCTCCCCTAGCCTAAGGCTAGGGCACCCCAAGGCTTAGGCTAGGGCACCCCTAGACTTAGGCTAGGGCACCCCTAGGCTTAGGCTAAGGCTAGGTCACCCCTAGGCTTATGCTAAGGCACCACTAGGCTTAGGCTAGGGCACCCCTAGGCTTAGGCTAGGGCAACCCTAGGCTTAGGCTAGGGCACCCCAAAGCTGAGGCTAGGCCACCCCTAGGCTTAGGCTAAGTCTAGGGCTCCCCTAGGCTTACCTAGGGCCCACGTAGCCTTAGGCTCGAGCTCCCCTAGCCTTAGGCTAGGGCACCCCTAGGCTTAGGCTAAGGCTAGGGCTCCCCTAGCCTTAGGCTAGGGCTTCCCGAGCCCTAGGCTAGGGCTCCGCTAGCCTTAGGCCAGGGCACCCCTAGGCTTAGGCTAGGGCACCCCTACGCTTAGGTTACGGCACACCTAGGCTTAGGCTAGGGCACCCCTAGCCTTAGGCTAAGGCTACGGCTCCCCTAGTCTAAGGCTACAGCACCCCTAGGCTCAGGCTAGGGCACCCCTAGGCTTAGGCTAGGGCACCCCTAGCCTTAGGCTAGGGATCCCCTAGGCTTAGGCTAGGGCTCCTCTAGGCTTAGGCTAAGGCTAGGGCTCCCCTAACCTTAGGCTAGGGCTCCCCTAGGCTTAGGCTAAGGCGAGGGCTCCCCTAGCCTTAGGCAAGGGCTCCCCTAGTCTTACGTTAGGCAACCCCAAGGCTTGGGCTAAGGCTAGGGCTCCCCTAGCCTTAGGCTATTGCTCCCCTAGCCTTAGGTTAGGGCACCTTTAGGCTTAGGCTAAGGCTAGGGCTCCCCTAGCCATAGGTTAGGGCTCCACTAGCCTTAGGCTAGGGCACCCATAGGCTTAGGCTAAGGCTAGGTCTCCCCTACCCTTAGCCTAGGGCACCCCTAGGGTTAGGCTTGGGCTCCCCTAGCCTTAGGCTCGGGCTCCCCTAGGCTTAGGCTAAGGCTAGGCTTCCCTTAGCCTTAGGCTCGGGCACCCATACCCTAGGCTAAGGCTAGGGTTCCCCTAGCCTTAGGATAGGGCTCCCCTAGGCTTAGGCTAGGGCACCCCTAGGCTTAGGCTAGGGCACCCCTAGGCTTAGGCTAGGGCACCCCTAGGCTTAGGCTAGGGCACTCCTAGGCTTAGGCTAGGGCACCCCTAGGCTTAGGCTAAGGCGAGGGCTCCCCTAGCCTTAGGGTAGGGCTCTCCGAGCCCTAGGTGAGGGCTCCCCTAGCCTTAGGCTAGGGCACCCCTAGGCTTAGGCTGAGGCTAGGGCTCCCTAACCTTAGGCTAGGGCTCCCCTAGGCTTAGGCTAAGGCGAGGGCTCCCCTAGCCTTAGGCAAGGGCTCCCCTAGTCTTACGTTAGGCAACCCCAAGGCTTGGGCTAAGGCTAGGGCTCCCCTAGCCTTAGGCTAGTGCTCCCCTAGCCTTAGGTTAGGGCACCTTTAGGCTTAGGCTAAGGCTAGGGCTCCCCTAGCCATAGGTTAGGGCTCCACTAGCCTTAGGCTAGGGCACCCATAGGCTTAGGCTAAGTCTAGGTCTCCCCTACCCTTAGCCTAGGGCACCCCTAGGGTTAGTCTTGGGCTCCCCTAGCCTTAGGCTCGGGCTCCCCTAGGCTTAGGCTAAGGCTAGGCTTCCCTTAGCCTTAGGCTCGGGCACCCATACCCTAGGCTAAGGCTAGGGCTCCCCTAGCCTTAGGATAGGGCTCCCCTAGGCTTAGGCTAGGGCACCCCTAGGCTTAGGCTAGGGCACCCCTAGGCTTAGGCTAGGGCACCCCTAGGCTTAGGCTTGGGCACTCCTAGGCTTAGGCTAGGGCACCCCTAGGCTTAGGCTAAGGCGAGGGCTCCCATAGCCTTAGGGTAGGGCTCTCCGAGCCCTAGGCGAGGGCTCCCCTAGCCTTAGGCTAGGGCACCCCTAGGCTTAGGCTGAGGCTAGGGCTCCCCTAGCCTTAGGCTAGGGCTTCCCGAGCCCTAGGCTAGGGCTCCGCTAGCCTTAAGCTAGGGCACCCCTAGGCTTAGGCTTAGGCTAGGGCTCCCCTAACCTTAGGCTTGGGCTCTCCTAGTCTTAGGCTAGGGCACCACTAGGCTTAGGCTAAGGCTCCCCTAGCCTTAGACTCGGGTTCCCCTAGCCTTAAGCTCGTGCTCCCGTACCTTAGGCTCGGGTACCCATAGCCTTAGTCTAGGGCACCCCTAAGCTTAGGCTAAGGCTAGGGCTCCCGTAGCATTAGGCTAGGGCTCCCGTAGCCTTAGGTTAGGGCTCCCCTAGCCTTAGGCTAGGGCACCCCTAAGTTTAGGCCAGGGCTCTCCTATTCTTAAGCCAGGGCACCCATAGTCTTAGGCCAGGGCTCCCCTAGCCTTAGGCTAGGGCTCCCCTATCATTAGGCCAGGGCACCCATAGTCTTAGGCCAGGGCTCCCCTAGCTTGGGCTAGGGTACCCATAGTCTTAGGCTAAGGCAAGGGCTCCCCTAGCCTTAGGCTAGGGCTCCCCTAGCCTTAGCCTAGGGCACAAATAGGCTTAGGCTAAGGCTAGGGCTCCCCTAGCCTTAGACTAGGGCTCCCCTAGTCTTACGTTAGGACACCCCAAGGCTTGGGCTAAGGCTAGGGCTCCCCTAGCCTAAGGCTAGGGCTCCCCTAGCCATAGGTTAGGGCACCCCTAGTCTTAGGCTAGGGCACCCCTAGGCTTAGGCTAAGGCAAGGGCTCCCCCTAGCCTATGGCTAGGGCACCCCTAGGCTTAGGCTAGGGCACCCCTAGGCTTAGGCTAGGGCACCCCTATGCTTAGGCTAGGGCACCCCTAGGCTTAAGCTAGGGCACTCGTAGGCTTAGGCTAAGGCTAGGGCTCCACCAGCCTTAGGCTAGGGAACCCCTAGGCTTAGAATAGGGCACCCCTAGGCTTTGGCTAGGGCACCACTAGGCTTAGGATAGGGAACTTCTAAGCTTAGGCTAGGGCATCCTAGGCTTAGGCTAGGGCACCCCTCGGCTTAGGCTAAGGCTAGGGCTCCCCTAGCCTAAGGCTAGGGCACCCCTAGCTTTCGCTAGGGAACCCCTTGGCTTAGACTAGAGCACCCCTAGGCTTAAGCTAGGGCACCCCTAGGCTTAGGCTAAGGCTAGTATCTCCTAGCCTAAGTTTAGGGCACTCCTAGGCTAAGGCTAGGGCTCCCCTACCCTAAGGCTAGGGCACCAATAGGCTTTGGCTTGGGCACCCGTAGGCTTAGCTAGGGCACCCCTAGATTAGGCTAGGGCACCCTAGGGTTAGGCTAAGGCTAGGGCTCCCCTAGCCTAAGGCTAGGGCACCTCTAGGCTTAGGCTAGGGCACCCTAGGCTTTGGCTAGGGCACCCCTAGGCTTAGGCTAAGGCTAGGGCTCTCCTAGCCTAAGGCTAGGGCAACCCAAGACTTAGGCTAGGGCACCACTAGGCTATAGGCTAAGGCTAGGTCACCCCTAGGCTTATGCTAAGGCACCACTAGGTTTAGGCTAGGGCACCC
>NW_027458107.1:0-116308 GCF_050624435.1 Tenrec ecaudatus
GTTAACTAGCGAGCACTTGGACTATCTAGGTTAACTAGCGGACCTTGGACTATGTAGGTTAACTAAAGGGCTCTTGGACTATGTAGGATAACTAGCGGGCACTTGGACGATCTAGGTTAACTAGAGGGCACTTGGACTATCTAGGTTACCTAGCGGGTACTTGGACTACGTAGGTTCCCTAGCGGGCATTTGGACTATATAGATAACCTAGTGAGAACTTAGATTTTGTAGGTTACCTAGCGGGCACTTGGACTATCTAGGTTAACTAGCGGGCACTTGCACTATGTAGGTTAACTAGCGGGCCCATGGATTATGTAGGTTTACTAGCAGGCACTTGGACTATCTAGGTTATCTAGCGGGCCCTTGGACTATGTAGTTTTCCTAGAGGGCATTTGGACTATTAAGGTTACCAAGCGGGAACTTGGACTATGTAGGTTACGTAGCGGGAACTTGGACTATCTAGGTTACCTAGCAGGCACTTTGACTATCTAGGTTAAATAACGGGCACTTGGACTATGTAGGTTGCCTAGCGGGCACTTGGACTATGTAGGTTCCCTAGCTGGCACTTGGATTATGTAGGTTCCCTATCGGGCACTTGGACTATCTAGGTTAACTAGCGGGCACTTGGACTGTCTAGGTTACCTAGCGGGCACTTGGATTATCTAGGTTAACGAACGGACACTTAAACTATGTAGGTTACCTAGCCGCCACTTGGACTATCTAGGTTAGCTAACAGGCACTTGGACTATCTAGGTTCCCTAGTGGGCACTTGTACTATCTAGGTTATCTAGCTGGCACTTGGACTATGTAGGTCAACTAGTGGGCCCTTGGACTATCTAGGTTAGCTAACGGGCACTTAGATTATGTAGGTTAACTAGCGGGCACTTGGAATATGTAGGTTAACTAGCGGACACTTGCACTATGTAGGTTAACTAGCGGGCCCATGGACTATGTAGGTTTACTAGCGGGCCTTTGGACTATCTAAGTTTCCTAAAGGGCACTTGGACTATGTAGGTTACCGAACGGGCACTTGGACTATCTAGGTTATCTAGCGGGCACTTGGATTATGTAGGTTAACTAGGGGGCCCTTGAACGATCGAGGTTACCTAGCGGGTACTAGAACTATCTAGGTTAACTTTCAGGCACTTGCACTATCTAAGTTACCTAGCAGGCACATAGACTATGTACGTTCCCTAGCGGGCACTTGGAGTATATACGTACCCTAGCGGGCACTTGGACTATGTACGTTCCCTAGCGGGCACTTGGACTATCTATTTTAACTAGCGGGCACTTGGAATATGTAGGTTAACTAGCGGACGCTTGCACTATGTCGGTTACCTAGCAGGCACTTGGACTATCTAGGTTACCTAGCGGGCACTTGGACTATCTAGGTTAACTAGCGTGCACTTGGACTATGTAGGTTCCTTAGCGGGCACTTGGACTATCTAGGTTGCCTAGCGGGCACTTGTACTATGTAGGTTAACTAGCGGTCCCATAGATTATGTAGGTTTACCAGCAGGCACTTGGACTATCTAGGCTAACTAGCGGGCACTTGGACTATGTAGTGTCCCTAGCGGGCATTTGGACTATCTAGGTTACCTAGCGGGCTCTTGGACTATCTAGGTTACCTAGCAGGCATTTTGACTATCAAGGTTAACTAACGGGCACTTGGACTATGTAGGTTGCCTAGCGGGCACTTAGATTATGTAGGTTCCCTATCGGGCACTTGGACTATATAGGTTAACTAGCGTGCACTTGGACTGTCTAGGTTAACTTAGCGGGCACTTGGACTATGTAGGTTAACTAGAGGACACTTGGACGATCTAGGTTAACTAGCGGGCAATAGGACGATCTAGGTTAACTAATGGGCACTTGGACTATGAAAGTTAACAAGCGAAACCTTGAACTATGTAGGTTAACTAGCGGGCCCTTGGACTATCTAGGTTACCTAGCGGGCACATGGACTATCTAGGTTAACACACGGGCACTTGGACTATGTAGGTTCCCTAGCGGGCCCTTGGACTATGTAAATTCCCTAGCGGGTACTTGGACTATGTGGGTTAACTAGAGGGCATTTGGACTATGTAGGTTACCTAGCGGGCACTTGGACTATCTAGGTTACCTAGCGGGCATTTGGATTATGTAGGCTCCCTAGCGGGCATTTGGCCTATATAGATTCCTTAGCGGGCACTTAGAAGTTGTAGGTTACCTAGAGGGCACTTGGACTATCTAGGTTACCTAGCTGGCACTTGAACTATCTACGTTACCTAGCGGGTACTTGGAGTATGTAGGTTACCTACCGGGCTGTTGGACTATCTAGGTTACCTAGGGGCACTTGGACTATCTAGGTTAACAAGCGGGCACTTGGACTATCTAGGTTACCTAGCAGGCACTTGGACTATGTGGGTTCCCTAGCGGGCATTTGGACTATATAGGTTACCTAGCGGGCACTTGGACTATCTAGGTTAACTAGCGGGCACTTGGACTATGTATGTTCCAGAGCGGGCAATTGGACTATGTAGGTTCCCTAGTGGGCACTTGGACTATCTAGATTCCCTAAAGGCCACTTGGACTATCTAGGTTACCGAACGGGCACTTGGACTATCTAGGTTATCTAGCGGGAACTTGGACTATGTAGGTTAACTAGCGGACAATTGGACGATCTAGGTTAACTAGCGGACACTTGCACTATGTAGGTTACCTAGCGGGCACTTGGACTATGTAGGTTACCTAGCAGGCACTTGGACTATCTAGGGTACCTAGCAGGCACTTGGACTATGGAGGTTAACTAGCGGGCAATTGCACTATCTAGGTTACCTAGAGGGCACTTGGACTATCTAGGTTAACTAGCGGGCACTTGGACTATGTAGGTTACCTAGCAGACACTTGCACTATGTAGGTTACCTAGCGGGCACTTGGACTATGTAGGTTAACTAGAGGACACTTGGACGATCTAGGTTAACTAACGGGCACTTGGACAATCAAAGTTAACAAGCGAGCCCTTGGACTATCTAGGTTAACTAGCGGGCCCTTGGACTATCTAGGTTACCTAGATAGCACTTGGAATATACAGGTTCCCTAGAGGGCACTTGGACTATGTAGGTTAACGTACAGGCACTTGGACTATGCAGGTAACCTAGCGGGCACTTTGACTGTCTAGGTTACATAGCGGGCACTTGGACTTCTAGGTTAACGAACGGGCACTTGGAATATGTATGTTGCCTAGCGGGCACTTGGACAATCTAGGTTAGGTAACGGGCACTTGGACTATCTAGGTTACCTAGCGGGAACTTGGACAATGTAGGTTACCTAGCAGGCACTTGGACTATCTAGGTTAACTAGCGCGCACTTGGACTATCGAGGTTACCAAGCGGGCACTTGGACTATCTAGCTTACCTAGCGGGCCCTTGGACTATGTAGGTTACGTAGCGGGCACTTGGACTATCTAGGTTAATGAATGGGCACTTGGACTATGTAGGTAACCTAACGGGCACTTGGAATGTCTAGGTTACCTAGCAGGCACCTTGATTATCTAGGTTAACTTGCAGACCTTGGACTATGTAGGTTAACTAGCGGGCCCTTGGACTATGTAGGTTACCTAGCGGGCTCTTGGACTATCTAGGTTACCTAGCAGGCACTTGGACTATGTACATAGTCTAGCGCCCACTTGGACTATCTAGGTTACCTAGCAGGGACTTGGACTATGTACGTCCCCTAGTGGGCACTAGGACTATCTAGGTTAACTAGCGGGCACTTGGACTATCTAGGTTACCTAGCAGGCACTTGGATTATGAAGGATCCCTAGCGGGCACTTGGACTATCTAGGTTAACTAGCGGGCACTTGGACTATCTAGGTTAACGAACAGGCACTTGGACTATGCAGGTAACCTAGCGGGCACTTGGACTGTCTAGGTTACATAGCGGGCACTAGGACTTCTAGGTTAACGAACGGGCACTTGGAATATGTATGTTGCCTAGCGGGCACTTGGACAATCTAGGTTAGGTAACGGGCACTTGGACTATCTAGGTTACCTAGCGGGAACTTGGACAATGTAGGTTACCTAGCAGGCACTTGGACTATCTAGGTTAACTTGCGCGGACTTGGACTATCGAGGTTACCTAGCGGGCACTTGGACTATCTCGGTTACCTAGCAGGCCCTTGGACTATGTAGGTTACCTAGCGGGCACTTGGACTATCTAGGTTAACGAACGGGCACTTGGACTATGTAGGTAACCTAACGGGCACTTGGATTGTCTAGGTTACCTAGCGGGCACTTTGACTATCTCGGTTAACTAGCAGACCTTGGACTATGTAGGTTAACTAGCGGGCCCTTGGAATATGTAGGTTAACTAGCGGGCTCTTGGACTATCTAGGTTTCCTAGCAGGCACTTTGACTATGTACATAGCCTAACGCGCACTTGGACTATCTAGGTTACCTAGCAGGCACATGGATTATGTACATCCCCTAGGGGGCACTGGACTATCTAGGTAACTAACGGGCACTAGGACTATCTAGGTTAACTAGCTGGCACTTGGATTATGAAGGATCCCTAGCGGGCACTTGGACTAACTAGGTTAACTAGCGGGCACTTGGACTATGTAGGATCCCTATCAGACATTTGGACTACTTTGGTTACCTACCAGGCACTTGACCTATCTAGGTTAACTTGTGGGCACATGGACTATGTAGGTCAACTAGCGGGCCCTTGTACTATGTAGGTTAACTAGCGAGCACTTGGACTATCTAGGTTAACTAGCGGACCTTGGACTATGTAGGTTAACTAAAGGGCTCTTGGACTATGTAGGATAACTAGCGGGCACTTGGACGATCTAGGTTAACTAGAGGGCACTTGGACTATCTAGGTTACCTAGCGGGCACTTGGACTATCTAGGTTAACTAGCGGGCACTTGGACTATGTAGGTTAACTAGCGGACACTTGCACGATCTAGGTTAACTAGCGGGCCCTTGCACTATGTTGGTTAACTAGCGGGCCCATGCATTATGTAGGTTTACTAGCAGGCACTTGGACTATCTAGGTTATCTAGCGGGCCGTTGGACTATGTAGTTTTCCAAGAGGGCATTTGGACTATTAAGGTTACCAAGCGGGAACTTGGACTATGTAGGTTATGTAGCGGGCACTTGGACTATCTAGGTTACCTAGCAGGCACTTTGACTATCTAGGTTAAATAACGGGCACTTGGTCTATGTAGGTTGCCTAGCGGGCAGTTGGACTATGTAGGTTCCCTAGCTGGCACTTGGATTATGTAGGTTCCCTATCGGGCACTTGGACTATGTAGGTTAACTAGCGGGCACTTGGACTGTCTAGGTTACCTAGCGGGCACTTGGATTATCTAGGTTAACGAACGGACACTTGGACTATGTAGGGTACCTAGCCGCCACTTGGACTATCTAGGTTAGCTAACAGGCACTTGGACTATCTAGGTTCCCTAGCGGGCACTTGTACTATCTAGGTTACCTAGCTGGCACTTGGACTATGTAGGCCAACTAGTGGGCCCTTGGACTATCTAGGTTAGCTAACGGGCACTTAGATTATGTAGGTTAACTAGCGGGCACTTGGAATATGTAGGTTAACTAGCGGACACTTGCACTATGTAGGTTAACTAGCGGGCCCATGGACTATGTAGGTTTACTAGCGGGCCTTTGGACTATCTAAGTTTCCTAAAGGGCACTTGGACTATGTAGGTTACCGAACGGGCACTTGGACTATCTAGGTTATCTAGCGGGCACTTGGATTATGTAGGTTAACTAGGGGGCCCTTGAACGATCGAGGTTACCTAGCGGGTACTAGAACTATCTAGGTTAACTTTCAGGCACTTGCAGTATCTAAGATACCTAGCAGGCACTTGGACTATGTACGTTCCCTAGCGGGCACTTGGAGTATGTACGTACCCTAGCGGGCACTTGGACTATGTACGTTCCCTAGCGGGCACTTGGACTATCTATGTTAACTAGCGGGCACTTGGAATATGTAGGTTAACTAGCGGACACTTGCACTATGTCGGTTACCTAGCAGGCACTTGGACTATCTAGGTTACCTAGCGGGCACTTGGACTATCTAGGTTAACTAGCGTGCACTTGGACTATGTAGGTTCCTTAGCGGGCACTTGGACTATCTAGGTTGCCTAGTGGGCACTTGTACTATGTAGGTTAACTAGCGGTCCCATAGATTATGTAGGTTTACCATCAGGCACTTGGACTATCTAGGCTAACTAGCGGGCACTTGGACTATGTAGTGTCCCTAGCGGGCATTTGGACTATCTAGGTTACCTAGTGGGCACTTGGACTATCTAGGTTACCTAGCAAGTACTTTGACTATCAAGGTTAACTAACGGGCACTTGGACTATGTAGGTTGCCTAGCGGGCACTTAGATTATGTAGTTCCCTATCGGGCACTTGGACTATGTAGGTTAACTAGCGTGCACTTGGACTGTCTAGGTTAACTTAGCGGGCACTAGGACTATCTAGGTTAACAAATGGGCACTTGGACTATGTAGGTAACCTAATGGGCACTTGGAATGTCTAGGTTACCTAGCGGGCACCTTGATTATCTAGGTTAACTTGCAGACCTTGGACTATGTAGGTTAACTAGCGGGCCCTTGGACTATGTAGGTTACCTAGCGGGCTCTTGGACTATCTAGGTTTCCTAGCAGGCACTTGGACTATGTACATAGCCTAGCGCCCACTTGGACTATCTAGGTCACCTGGCAGGGACTTGGACTATGTACGTCCCCTAGTGGGCACTAGGACTATCTAGGTTAACTAGCGGGCACTTGGACTATCTAGGTTACCTAGCAGGCACTTGGATTATGAGGGATCCCTAGCGGGCACTTGGACTATCTAGGTTAACTAGCGGGCACTTGGAATATGTAGGTTAACGAACAGCACTTGGAATATGCAGGTAACCTAGCGGGCACTTGGACTGTCTAGGTTACATAGCGGGCACTTGGACTTCTAGGTTAACGAACGGGCACTTGGAATATGTATGTTGCCTAGCGGGCACTTGGACAATCTAGGTTAGGTAATGGGCACTTGGACTATCTAGGTTACCTAGCGGGAACTTGGACAATGTAGGTTACCTAGCAGGCACTTGGACTATCTAGGTTAACTAGCGCGGACTTGGACTATCGAGGTTACGTAGCGGGCCCTTGGACTATGTAGGTTACCTAGCGGGCACTTGGACTATCTAGGTTAACGAACGGGCACTTGGACTATGTAGGTAACCTAACGGGCACTTGGATTGTCTAGGTTACCTAGCGAGCACTTTGACTATCTAGGTTAACTAGCAGACCTTCGACTATGTAGGTTAACTAGCGGGCCCTTGGAATATGTAGGTTAACTAGCGGGCTCTTGGACTATCTAGGTTTCCTAGCAGGCACTTGGACTATGTACATAGCCTAGCGCGCACTTGGACTATCTAGGTTAACTAGCGGGCACTTGGACTATGTAGGATCCCTATCGGACATTTGGACTACTTTGGTTACCTACCAGGCACTTGACCTATCTAGGTTAACTTGTGGGCACTTGGACTATCTAGGTCAACTAGCGGGCCCTTGTACTATGTAGGTTAACTAGCGAGCACTTGGACTATCTAGGTTAACTAGCTGACCTTGGACTATGTAGGTTAACTAAAGGGCTCTGGGACTATGTAGGATAACTAGCGGGCACTTGGACGATCTAGGTTAACTAGAGAGCACTTGGACTATCTAGGTTACCTAGCGGGCACTTGGACTATGTAGGTTCCCTAGCGGGCATTTGGACTATATAGATAACCTAGTGGGCACTTAGACTTTATTGGTTACCTAGCGGGCACATGGACTATCTAGGTTAACCAGCGGGCACTTGGACTATGTAGTGTCCCTAACGGGCATTTGGACTATCTAGGTTACCTAGCGGGCTCTTGGACTATCTAGGTTACCTAGCAGGCACTTTGACTATCAAGGTTAACTAGCATGCACTTAGACTGTCTAGGTTAACTTAGCGGGCACTTGGAATATGTAGGTTAACTAGAGGACACTTGGACGATCTAGGTTAACTAGCGGGCACTAGGATGATCTTGGTTAACTAATGGGCACTTGGACTATCAAAGTTAACAAGCGAGCCCTTGAACTATGTAAGTTAACTAGCGGGCCCTTGGACTATCTAGGTTACCTAGATAGCACTTGGAGTATATAGGTTCCCTAGCGGGCTCTTGGACTATCTAGGGTAACGAACGGGCACTTGGACTGTCTAGGGTACTTAGCGGGCACTTGGACTTTTAGGTTAACGAACGGGCACTTGAACTATGTATGTTGCCTAGCGGGCACTTGGACTATCTAGGTTAGGTTACGGGCACTTGGACTATCTAGGTTACCTAGCGGGAACTTGGACAATGTAGGTTACCTAGCAGGCACTTGGACTATCTAGGTTACCTAATGGGCACTTTCACTATCTAGGTTACCTAGCGGGCACTTGGACTATGTAGGTTAACTAGCGGGCACTTGGACAATCTAGGTTAACTAGCGGGCACTTGCACTATCTAGGTTAACGAACGGGCACTTGGACTATGTAGGTTATCTAGCAGGCACTTGGACTATCTAGGTTACCTAGATAGCACTTGGACTATATAGGTTCTCTAGCGGGCACTTGGACTATCTAGGTTAACGAACGGGCACTTGGACTATGCAGGTAACCTAGCGGGCACTTGGACTGTCTAGGTTACATAGCGGGCACGTGGACTTCTAGGTTAACGAACGGGCACTTGGACTATGTATGTGGCCTAGCGGGCACTTGGACTATCTAGGTTAGGTAAAGGGCACTTGGACTTTCTCGGTTACCTAGCGGGAACTTGGAGAATGTTGGTTACCTAACGGGCACATTGACTATCTAGGTTACCTAGCGGGCACTTGGACTATCTAGGTTAACTAGAGGGCACTTGTCCTATATAGGTTACCTAGCGGGCACTTGGACTATCTTGGTTAACGAACGGGCACTTGGACTATGTACATACCCTAGCGCGCACTTGGACTGTCTAGGTTACCTAGCGGGCACTTTGACTATCTAGGTTAACTAGCAGACCTGTGACTATGTAGGTTAACTAGCGGGCCCTTGGGCTATGTAGGTTAACTAGCGGCACTTGGACTATCTAGGTTTCCTAGCAGGCACTTGGACTATGTACATAGCCTAGCGCCCACTTGGACTATCTAGGTTGCCTAGCGGGCACTTGGACTATGTACGTCCCCTAGAGGACACTTGACTATCTAGGTTAACTAACGGGCACTAGGACTATCTAGGTTAACTAGCGGGCACTTTGACTATGTACTTCCCCTAGTGGGTACTTGGACTATCTAGGTTAACCAGCGTTCACTAGGACTATCTAGGTTAACTAGCGGGCACTTGGACTATCTAGGTAACCTAGCAGGCACTTGGATTATGAAGGATACCTAGCGGGCACTTGGACTATCTAGGTTAACTAGCGGGCACTTGGACTATGTAGGTTAACTAGCGGACACTTGCACGATCTAGGTTAACTAGCGGGCCCTTGCACTATGTTGGTTAACTAGCGGGCCCATGCATTATGTAGGTTTACTAGCAGGCACTTGGACTATCTAGGTTACCTAGCGGGCAATTAGACTATGTAGTTTCCCTAGCGGGCATTTGGAGTATTAAAGTTACCAAGCGGGAACTTGGACTATGTAGGTTACCTAGTGGGCACTTGGACTATCTACGTTACCTAGCAGGCACTTTGATTATCTAGGTTAACTAACGGGCACTTGGACTATGTAGGTTGCCTAGCGGGCACTTGGACTATGTAGGTTCCCTAGCGGGCACTTGGATTATGTAGGTTCCCTATTGGGCACATGGACTATGTAGGTTAACTAGCGGACACTTGGACTGTCTAGGTTACCTAGCGGGCACTTGGATTATCTAGGTTAACGAACGGGCACTTGGACTATGTAGGTTACCTAGCCGCCACTTGGACTATCTAGGTTAGCTAACAGGCACTTGGACTATCTAGGTTCCCTAGCGGGCACTTGTACTATCTAGGGTACCTAGCTGGCACTTGGACTATGTAGGTCAACTAGCGGGCCCTTGGACTACCTAGGTTCGCTAACGGGAACTTAGATTATGTAGGTTAACTAGGGGGCACTTGGAATATGTAGGTTAACTAGCGGACACTTGCACTATGTAGGTTGTCTAGCGTGCCCATAGACTATGTAGGTTTACTAGCGGGCCCTTGGACTATCTAAGTTCCCTAAAGGGCACTTGGACTATCTAGGTTACAGAACGGGCACTTGGACTATCTAGGTTACCTAGCGGGCACTTGGACTATGTAGGCTAACTAGGGGGCCCTTGGACGATCTAGGTTACCTAGCGGGTACTAGAACTATCTAAGTTACCTAGCGGGCACGAGGACTATGTACATTCCCTAGCGGGCACTTGGACTATCTATGTTAACTACGGGCACTTGGAATATGTAGGTTATCTAGCGGACACTTGCACTATGTAGGTTACCTTGCAGGCACTTGGACTATCTAGGTTAACTAGCGTGCACTTGGACTATGTAGGTTCCTTAGAGGGCACTTGGACTATCTAGGTTGCCTAGCGGGCACTTGTACTATGTAGGTTAACTAACGTGCCCTTGGACTATCTAGGTTACGTAGCGGGCACTTGGTATATAGGTTAACTAGCGGGCACTTGGTCTATGTAGGTTAACTAGCGGACACTTGCACAATCAAGGTTAACTAGCGGGCCCATGGATTATGTAGGTTTACTAGCAGGCACTTGGACTATCTAGGCTCACTAGCGGGCACTTGGACTATGTATTTTCCCTAGCGGGCAATTGGACTATCTAGGTTACCCAGCGGCACTTGGACTATCTAGGTTACCTAGCGGGCACTTGGACTATCTAGGTTAACTAGCAGGCCCTTTGACTATCTAGGTTAACAAACGGGCACTTGGACTATGTAGGTTGCCTAGCGGGCACTTGGATTATGTAGGTTCCCTATCGGGCACTTGGACTATGTAGGTTAACTAGCGTGCACTTGGACTGTCTAGGTTACCTAGCAGGCACTTGGACTCTGTAGGTTAACTAGAGGACACTTGTACTATGTACGTCCCCTAGTGGGCAATTGGACTATCTAGGTCAACTAACGGGCACTAGGATTATCTAGGTTAACTAGCGGCCACTTGGCCTATCTAGGTTACCTAGCAGGCACTTGGATTATGAAGGATCCCTAGCGGGCACTTGGACAATCTAGTTTAACTAGCAGGCACTTGGACGATCTAGGTTAACTAGCGGGCACTTGGACTATCAAAGTTAACAAGTGAGCCCTTGGACTATGTAGGTGAACTAGCGGGCCCTTGGATTATCTAGGTTACCTAGCGGGCACTTGGACTTATATAGGTTACCTAACGGGCACTTGGACTATGTAGGTTACCTAGTGGGCACTTGGACTCTCTAAGTTAACGAACGGGCACTTGGAATATGCAGGTAACCTAGTGGGCACTTGGAATGTCTATGTTACCTAGCGGGCACTTGGACTTCTAGGTTAACGAATAGGCACTTGGACTATGTAGGTTGCTTAGCGGGTACTTGGACTATATAGGTTAGGTAACGGGCACTTGGGCTATCTAGGTTACCTAGCTTGAACTTGGATAATGTAAGTTACCTAGCGGGCACTTGGACTATCTAGGTAACCTAACGGGCACTTTGACTATCTAGGTTACATAGCGGGCACTTGGACTATGTAGGTTAACTAGCGAGCACTTGGACTCTAGGTTACATAGCGGGCACTTGGACTATCTAGGTTAACGAACGGGCACTTGGACTATGTAGGTAACCTAGTGGACACTTGGACAGTCTAGGTTACCTAGCGGGCAATTGGACTATCTAGGTTAACGAACGGGCACTTGAACTATCTAGGTTACCTAGCGGGCACTTGGACTATGTAGATTAACTAGCGGGCTCTTGGACTATCTAGGTTGCCGAACGGGCATTTGGACTATGTAGGTAACCTAGCGTGAACTTGGACAGTCTAGTTTACCTAGCGGGCACTTGGACTTCTAGGTTAACGAACGGGCACTTGGACTATGTATGTTGCATAGCGGGCAATTGGACTATCTAGGTTAGGTAACGGGCATTGGACTATCTAGGTTACCTAGCGGGAACTTGGACAATGTAGGTTACCAAGCAGGCACTTGGACTATCTAGGTTAACGAACGGGCACTTGGACTATGTAGGTAACCTAACGGGCACTTGGACTGTCTAGGTTACCTAGCGGGCACCTTGATTATCTAGGTTAACTTGCAGACCTTGGACTATGTAGGTTAACTAGCGGGCCCTTGGAATATGTAGGTTAACTAGCGGGCTCTTGGACTATCTAGTTTTCCTAGCAGGCACTTGGACTATGTACATAGCCTAGCGCCCACTTGGACTATCTAGGTTGCCTAGCAGGCACTTGGACTATGTACGTCACCTAGTGGGCACTTGGACTATCTAGGTTAACTAACGGACACTAGGACTATCTAGGTTAACTAGCGGGCACTTGGACTATCTAGGTTACCTAGCAGGCACTTGGATTATGAAGGAACCCTAGCGGGCACTTGGACTATCTAGGTTAACTAGCGGGCACTTGGACTATGTAGGTTAACGAACAGGCACTTGGACTATGCAGGTAACCTAGCAGGCACTTGGACTGTCTAGGTTACATAGCGGGCACTTGGACTTCTAGGTTAACGAACGGGCACTTGGAATATGTATGTTGCCTAGCGGGCACTTGGACTATCTAGGTTAGGTAACGGGCACTTGGACTATCTAGGTTACCTAGCGGGAACTTGGACAATGTAGGTTACCTAGCAGGCACTTGGACTATCTAGGTTAACTAGCGCGGACTTGGACTATCGAGGTTACCTAGCGGGCACTTGGAGTATATAGGTTACCTAGCGGGCCCTTGGACTATGTAGGTTACCTAGCGGGCACTTGGACTATCTAGGTAAACGAATGGGCACTTGGACTATGTAGGTAACCTAACGGCACTTGGACTGTCTAGGTTACCTAGCGGGCACTTTGACTATCTAGGTTAACTAGCAGACCTTGGACTATGTAGGTTAACTAGCGGGCCCTTGGAATATGAAGGTTAACTAGCGGGCTCTTGGACTATCTAGGTTTCCTAGCAGGCACTTGGACTATGTACATACCCTAGCGCGCACTTGGACTATCTAGGTTACCTAGCAGGCACTTGGATTATGAAGGATCTCTAGCGGGCACTTGGACTATCTAGGTTAACTAGCGGGCACTTGGACTATGTAGGTTAACTAGCGGACACTTGCACGATCTAGGTTAACTAGCGGGCCTTTGCACTATGTAGGTTAACTACCGGGCCCATTGATTATGTAGGTTTACTAGCAGGCACTTGGACTATCTAGGTTAACTAGCGGGCCCTTGGACTATGTAGTTTCCCTAGAGGGCATTTGGACTATTAAGGTTACCAAGCGGGAACTTGGACTATGTAAGTTACCTAGCAGGCACTTGGACTATCTAGGTTACCTAGCAGGCACTTTGACTATCTAGGTTAAATAACGGGCACTTGGACTATGTAGGTTGCCTACCGGGCACTTGGACTATGTAGGTTCCCTAGCTGGCACTTGGATTATGTAGGTTCCCTATTGGGCACTTGGACTATGTAGGTTAACTAGTGGGCCCTTGGACTGTCTAGGTTACCTAGCGGGCACTTGGATTATCTAGGTTAACGAACGGACACTTGGACTATGTAGGTTACTTAGCCGCCACTTGGACTATCTAGGTTAAATAACAGGCACTTGGACTATCTAGGTTCCCTAGGGGGCACTTGTACTATCTAGGTTACCTAGCTGGCACTTGGACTATGTAGGTCAACTAGCGGGCCCTTGGACTATCTACGTTAGCTAACGGGCACTTAGATTATGTAGGTTAACTAGCGGGCACTTGGAATATGTAGTTTAACTAGCGGACACTTGCACTATGTAGGTTAACTAGCGGGCCCATGGACTATGTATGTTTACTAGCGGGCCTTTGGACTATCTAGGTTCCCTAAAGGGCCCTTGGACTATCTAGGTTACCGAACGGGCACTTGGACTATCTAGGTTATCTAGCGGGCACTTGGATTATGTAGGTTAACTAGGGGGCCCTTGAACGATCGAGGTTACCTAGCGGGTACTAGAACTATCTAGGTTAACTAGCAGGCACTTGCACTATCTAAGTTACCGAGCAGGCACTTGGACTATTTACGTTCCCTAGCGGGCATTTGGACTATGTACGTTCCCTAGCGGGCACTTGGACTATGTACATTCCCTAGCGGGCACTTGGACTATCTATGTTAACTAGCGGGCACTTGGAATATGTAGGTTAACTAGCGGACACTTGCACTATGTTGGTTATGTAGCAGACACTTGGACTATCTAGGTTAACTAGCGGGCACTTGGACTATCTAGGTTAACTAGCGTGCACTTGGACTATGCAAGTTCCTTAGCGGGCACTTGGACTATCTAGGTTGCCTAGCGGGCACTTGTACTATGTAGGTTAACTAGCGTGCCCTTGGACTATCTAGGTTACGTAGCGCACACTTGGACTATCAAGGTTAACTAGAGGACACTTACACGATCTAGGTTAACTAGCGGGCCCTTGTACTATGTAGATTAACTAGCGGGCCCATAGATTATGTAGGTTTACTAGCAGGCACTTGAACTATCTAGGCTAACTAGCGGGCACTTGGACTATGTAGTGTCCCTAGCGGGCATTTGGACTATCTAGGTTAACTAGCTGACTTTGGACTATGTAGGTTAACTAGCGGGCACTTGGACTATCCAAGTTAACTAGCTGACCTTGGACTATGTAGGTTAACTAGCGGGCACTTGGACTATCTAGGTTAACTAGCTGACTTTGGACTATGTAGGTTAACTAGCGGGCACTTGGACTATCCAAGTTAACTAGCTGACCTTGGACTATGTAGGTTAACTAGCGGGCACTTGGACTATCTAGGTTAACTAGCGGGCACTTGCACAATGCAGGTTCCCTAGCGGGCACTTTGACTATGTAGGTTCCCTAGCGGGCACTTGGACTATATAGGATCCCTATGGGCACTTGGACTAACTAGGTTCCCTAACAGGCACTTGGAATATATAGGTTCCCTATCGGGCACTTGGACTATGTAGGTTCCTCAGCGGGCACTTGGACTATGTAGGTTCCCTATCGGGCATTGGACTACGTAGGTTAACTAGCAGGCCCTTGGACTTTCTAGGTTACCTAGTGGGAACTTGGACTATGTAGGTTAACTAGCGGACACTTGGACAATCTAGGTTACCTAGACGGGCACTTGAACTATGTACATACCCTAGCGGGCACTAGGACTATCTAGGTTACCTAGCAGGCACTTGGACTATATACGTCCCCTAGCGGGCACTTGGACTATCTAGGTTAACTAGAGGACCCTTGGACTATGTAGGATACCTAGCGGGCACTTGGTTTATCTATGTTAACTAGCGGGCACTTGGACGATCTAGGTTACCTAGCGGGCACTTGGACTATGTAGGTTCCCTTGCGGGCACTTGGACTATTTAGGTTACCTAGCAGGCACTTGGACTATCTAGGTTAACTACCGGGCTATGCACTATGTAGGTTGCCTAGTGAGCATTTGGACTATGTAGGTTCCCTAGCGAGCACTTGGACTATGTAGGTTCCCTATCAGGTACTTGGACTGTCTAGGTTAACTAGGGGGCAATTGGACTGTGTAGGTTACCTAGTGGGAACTTGGACTATGTAGGTTAACTAGCGGACACTTGGACGATCTAGGTTAACTAGCGGGCACTTGGAATATCTAGGTTAACTAGCGGGCCCTTGGACTATGTAGGTTAACTAGCGGGAACTTGGACTATCTAGGTTAACTAGCGGGTTCTTGGACTATGTAGGTTAACTAGCGGGCACTTGGACTATCTAGGTTAACTAGCTGACCTTGGACTATGTAGGTTAACAAGCGGTCACTTGGACTATCTAGGTTAACTAGCTGACCTTGGACTATGTAGGTTAACTAGCGGGGACTTGGACTATCTAGGTTAAAAAGCGGGCACTTGCACAATGCAGGTTCCCTAGCGAGCACTTTGACTATGTAGGTTCCCTAGCGGGCACTTGGACTATATAGGTTCCCTATGGGCACTTGGACTATCTAGGTTCCCTAACGGGCACATGGAATATACAGGTTCCCTATCGGGAATTTGGACTATGTAGGTTCCTCAGCGGGCACCTGGACTATGTAGGTTCCCTATCGGGCAGTGGACTATGTAGGTTAACTAGCAGGCCCTTGGACTATCTAGGTTACCTAGCGGGCACTTGTACTATGTAGGTTAACTAGCGGACACTTGGACAATCTAGGTTACCTAGCGGGCACTTGAACTATGTACATACCCTAGCGGGCACTTGGACTATCTTGGTTACCTACCGGCACTTGGACTATCTAAGTTAATGAACGGGCACTTGGAATATGCAGGTAACCTAGCGGGCACTTGGACTGTCTAGGTTACCTAGCGGGCACTTGGACTTCTAGGTTAACAAACGGGCACTTGGACATTGTAGGATGCTTAGAGGGCACTTGGACAATCTAGGTTAGGTAACGGGAACTTTGAGTATCTAGGTTACCTAGCGGGAACTTGGACAATATAAGTTACCTAGCGGGCACTTGGACTATCTAGGTTACATAGCGGGCACTTGGACTATGTAGGTTAACTAGCGAGCACTTGGACTCTAGGTTACCTAGCGGGCACTTGGACTATGTAGGTTTCCTAGCGGGCACTTGGAATATGTAGGTAACCTAGCGGGCACTTGGAATATGTAGGTAACCTAGCGGGCACTTGGACAGTCTAGGTTACCTAGCTGGCACTAGGACTATCTAGGTTAACGAACGGGCACTTGGACTATCTAGGTTAATTAGCGGGCACTTGGACTATATAGGTCAACTAGCGGGCCCTTGTACTATGTAGGTTAACTAGCGAGCACTTGGAGTATCTAGATTAACTAGCGGACCTTGGTCTACGTACGTTAACTAGCGGGCCCTTGGACTATGTAGGTTAACTAGCGGGCACTTGGACGGTATAGGTTAACTAGAGGGCACTTGGACTATCTAGGTTAACTAGCGTGCACTTGGACTATCTAGGTTAACTAGCGGGCACTTGGACTATCAAAGTTAACAAGTGAGCCCTTGGACTATGTAGGTTAACTAGCGGGCCCTTGGACTATCTAGGTTACCTAGCGGGCACTTGGACTATCTAGGTTACCTAGCGGGCACTTGGACTTCTAGGTTAACGAACGGGCACTTGGACTATGTAGGATGCTTAGCGGGCACTTGGACAATCTAGGTTAGGTAATGGGCACTTTGAGTATCTAGGTTACCTAGCGGGAACTTGGACAATATAAGTTACCTAGCGGGCACTTGGACTATCTAGGTTACCTAGCGGGCCCTTGGACTATGTAGGTTTTCTAGCGGGCACTTTGACTATCTAGGTTATCGATCGGACACTTGGAATATGTAGGTTACCTAGCGGGCACTTGGACAGTCTAGGTTACCTAACTGGCACTTGGACTATCTAGGTTAACGAATGGCACTTGGACTATCTAGGTTAACTAGCGGGCACTTGGACTATCTAGGTCAACTAGCGGGCCCTTGTACTATGTAGGTTAACTAGCGGGCACTTAGAGTATCTAGGTTAACTAGCGGACCTTGGTCTACGTACGTTAACTAGCGGGCCCTTGGACTATGTAGGTTAACTAGCGGGCACTTGGACGATATAGGTTAACTACAGGGCACTTGGACTATCTAGGTTAACTAGCGGGCACTTGGATGATCAATGTTAACTAGCGGGCACTTGGACTATCTAGGTTAGCTAACGGGCACTTGGACTAAATACGTCCCCTAGTGGGCACTTGGACATCCTAGGTTAACTAACGGGCACTAGGACTATCTAGGTTAACTAGCGGGCACTTGGACTATGTAGGTCAACTAGCGGGCCCTTGGACAATCTAGGTTAGCTAACTGGCACTTGGACTATGTAGGTTAACTAGCAGACACTTGCACGATTTAGGTTAACTAGCGGGCTCTTGCACTATGTAGGTTAACTAGTGGGCCCATTGACTATGTTGGTTAACTAGCGGGCACTTGGACGATCTAGGTTAACTAGCGGGCACTTGGACGATCTAGGTTAACTAGAGGGCACTTGGACTATGTAGGTTCCCTAGCGGGCATTTGGACTATATAGATAACCTAGCGGGCACTTAGACTTTGTAGGTTAGCTAGCGGGCCCTTGGACTATGTAGGTTAACTAGCGGGCCCTTGGGCTATGTAGGTTACCTAGCGGGCACTTGGACGATCTAGGTTAACTAGCGGGTACTTGGACTATGTAAGTTAACTAGCGGGCCCTTGGACTATGTAGATTAACTAGCGGAACTTGGATTATCTACGTTGACTAGCGGGCCCTTGGACTATGTAGATTCCCTAGCGGGCATTTGGACTACACAGATAACCTAGCGGGCACTTAGATTTTGTAGGTTACCTAGCGGGCACTTGGACTATCTAGGTTACCTAGCTGGCACTTGAACTATCTACGTTACCTAGCGGGTTCTTGGAGTATGTAGGTTACCTAGCGGGCTGTTGGACTATCTACGTTAACTAACGGGCACTTGGACTATGTAGGTTCCCTAGCGGGCCCTTGGACTATGTAAATTCCCTAGCGGGCATTTGGACTATGTGGTTTCCCTAGCGGGCCCTTGGACTATGTAAGTTCCCTAGCGAGCACTTGGACTATGTAGGTTCCCTAGCGGGCACTTGGATTATGTAGGTTCCCTATCGGGCACTTGGACTATGTAGGTTAACTAGCGGGCCCTTGGACTATCTAGATTAACTAGAGGGCCTTGGACTATCTAGGTTTACTAGCGGGCACTTGGACTATCTAGGTTAACTAGCGGGCACTTGGTCTATGTAGGTTCCCTAGCGGGCACTTGGATTATGTAGGTTCCCTATCGGGCACTTGGACTATGTAGGTTAACTAGCGGGCCCTTGGACTATCTAGATTAACTAGCGGGCCTTGGACTATCTAGGTTTACTAGCGGGCACTTGGACTATCTAGGTTAACTAGCGGGCACTTGGTCTATGTAGTTTCCCTAGCGGGCATTTGGATTATTTAGGTTACCTATTGTGCACTTGGATTATGTAGGTTACCTAGCCGGCACTTGGACTATGTAGGTTAACTAGAAGGCACTTGGACTATCAAAGTTACTTAGCGGGCCATTGGACTATGTAGGTTACCAGCGGGCACTTGGACTATCTAGGTTAACGAACGTGCACTTGGACTATGTAGGTAACCTAGCAGGCACTTGGACTGTCTAGTTTACCTAGCGGGCACTTGGCCTATCTACGTTAACGAACGGGCACTTGGACTATGTAGGTTAACTAGGGGACACTTCGACTATCTAGGTTAGCCAATGGGAAATTGGACTATCTAGGTTACCTAGCGGGCACTTGGACTATGTAGGTTCCCTTGCGGGCACTTGGACTATTTAGGTTACCTAGCAGGCACTTTGACTATCTAGGTTAACTAACAGGCACTTGGACTATGTAGGTTGCCTAGTGAGCACTTGGATTATGTAGGTTCCCTAGCGAGCACTTGGACTATGTAGGTTCCCTATCAGGTACTTGGACTGTCTAGGTTAACTAGGGGGCAATTGGACTGTGTAGGTTACGTAGCGGGAACTTGGACTATGTAGGTTAACTAGCGGGCACTTGGACTAGCTAGGTTAACTATCTGACCTTGGACTATGTAGGTTAACAAGCGGTCACTTGGACTATCTAGGTTAACTAGCTGACCTTGGACTATGTAGGTTAACTAGCGGGCACTTGGACTATCTAGGTTAACTAGCGGGCACTTGCACAATGCAGGTTCCCTAGCGAGCACTTTGACTATGTAGGTTCCCTAGCGGGCACTTGGACACTATAGGTTCCCTATGGGCACGTGGACTATCTAGGTTCCCTAACGGGCACTTGGAATATAAAGATTCCCTATCGGGAACATGGACTATGTAGGTTCCTCAGGGGGCACTTGGACTATGTAGGTTCCCTATCGGGCATTGGACTATGTAGGTTAACTAGCAGGCCCTTGGACTATTTAAGTTACCTAGCGGGCACTTGTAGTATGTAGGTTAACTAGCTGACACTTGGACAATCTAGGTTACCTAGCTGGCACTTGAACTATGTACATACCCTAGGGGGCACTTGGACTATCTTGGTTACCTAGCGGGCACATGGACTATCTAGGTTAACTAGCGGACCTTGGACTATGTAGGTTAACTAGCGGGCACTTGGACTATGTACGTCCCCTAGTGGGCATTTGGTCTATCTAGGTTAACTAACGGGCACTAGGACTATCTAGGTTAACTAGCGGGCACTGGACTACCTAGGTTACCTAGCAGGCACTTGGATTATGAAGGATCCCTAGCGGGCACGTGGACAATCTAAGTTAACTAGCGGGCACTTGGACGATCTAGGTTAACTAGCGGGCACTTGGACTATCAAAGTTAACAAGTGAGCGCTTGGACTATGTAGGTTAACTAGCGGGCCCTTGGACTATCTAGGTTACCTAGCGGGCACTTGGACTATCTAAGTTAACGAAAGGGGAACTTGGAATATGCAGGTAACCTAGCGGGCACTTGGACTGTCTAGGTTACATAGCGGGCACTTGGAGTATGTAGGCTAACTAGCGAGCACTTGGACTCTAGGTTAATTAGCGGGCACTTGGAGTATCTAGGTTACCTAGCGGGCCCTTGGATTATGTAGGTTTCCTAGCGGCCACTTTGACTATCTAGGTTAACGAACGGGCACTTGGAATATGTAGGTAACCTAGCGGGCACTTGGACAGTCTAGGTTACCTAGCTGGCACTTGGACTATCTAGGTTAACGAATGGGCACTTGGACTATCTAGGTTAACTAGCGGGCACTTGGACTATATAGGTCAACAAGCGGGCCCTTGTACTATGTAGGTTAACTAGCGAGCACATGGAGTATCTAGATGAACTAGCGGACCTTGGTCTACGTACGTTAACTAGCGGGCCCTTTGACTATGTAGGTTAACTAGCGGGCACTTGGACGATATAGGTTAACTAGAGGGCACTTGGACTATCTAGGTTAACTAGCGTGCACTTGGACTATCTAGGTTAACTAGCGGGCACTTGGATGATCAATGTTAACTAGCGGGCACTTGGACTATCTAGGTTAGCTAACGGGCACTTGCACTAAGTACGTCCCCTAGTGGGCACTTGGACACCCTAGGTTAACTAACGGGCACTAGGACTATCTAGGTTAACTAGCGGGCACTTGGACTATCTAGGTCAACTAGCGGGCCCTTGGACTATCTAGGTTAGCTAACTGGCACTTGGACTATGTAGGTTAACTAGCAGACACTTGCACGATCTAGGTTAACTAGCGGGCTCTTGCACTTTGTAGGTTATCTAGTGGGCCCATTGACTATGTTGATTAACTAGCGGGCACTTGGACGATCTAGGTTAACTAGCGGGCATTTGGACTATATAGATAACCTAGCGGGCACTTAGACTTTGTAGGTTAGCTAGCGGGCCCTTGGACTATGTAGGTTAACTAGCGGGCCCTTGGGCTATGTAGGTTACCTAGTGGGCACTTGGACGATCTAGGTTAACTAGCGGGTACTTGGACTATGTAGGTTAACTAGCGGGCCCTTGGACTATGTAGATCAACTAGCAGCACTTGGACTATCTACGTTAACTAGCGGGCCCTTGGACTATGTAGATTCCCTAGCGGGCATTTGGACTACATAGATAACATAGCGGGCACTTGGACTATCTAGGTTACCTAGCTGGCACTTGAACTATCAACGTTACCTAGCGGGTTCTTGGAGTATGTAGGTTACCTAGCGGACTGTTGGACTATCTAGGTTACCAAGCGGTCACTTGGACTATCTAGGTTAACTAACGGGCACTTGGATTATGTAGGTTCCCTAGCGGGCCCTTGGACTATGTAAGTTCCCTAGCGGGCACTTGGACTACGTAGTTTCCCTAGCGGGCACTTGGACTATGTAGGTTCTCTAGCGGGCACTTGGATTATGTAGGTTCCCTATTGGGCCCTTGGACTATGTAGGTTAACTTGCGGGCCCTTGGACTATCTAGGTTAACTAGCTGGCACTTGGACTATCTAGATTAACTAGCGGGCACTTGGATTATGTAGTTTCCCTAGCGGGCATTTGGATTATTTAGGTTACCTATTGTGCAATTGGATTATATAGGTTACCTAGCGGGCACTTGGACTATGTAGGTTAACTAGAAGGCACTTGGACTATCCAGGTTACCTAGCGGGCCATAGGACTATGTAGGTTACCAGCGGGAACTTGGACTATCTAGGTTAACGAACGTGCACTTGGACTATGTAGGTAACCTAGCGGGCACTTGGACTGTCTAGGTTACCTAGCGGGCACTTGGCCTATCTACGTTAACGAACGGGCACTAGGACTATGTAGGTTAACTCGGGGACACTTCGACTATCTAGGTTAGCTAATGGGCAATTGGACTATCTAGGTTACCTAGCGGGCACTTGGACTATGTAGGTTCCCTTGCGGGCACTTGGATTATTTAGGTTACTTAGCAGGCACATTGAATGTCTAGGTTAACTAACGGGCACTTGGACTATGTAGGTTGCCTAGTGAGCACTTGGACTATGCAGGTTCCCTAGCGAGCACTTGGACTATGTAGGTTCCCTATCAGGTACTTGGACTGTCTAGGTTAACTAGGGGGCAATTGTAATGTGTAGGTTACCTAGCGGGAACTTGGACTATGTAGGTTAACTAGCGGACACTTGGACGATCTAGGTTAACTAGCGGGCACTTGGAATATCTAGGTTAACTAGCGGGCCCTTGGACTATGTAGGTTAACTAGCGGGCACTTGGACTATCTAGGTTAACTAGCTGACCTTGGACTATGTAGGTTAACTAGCGGGCACTTGGACTATCTAGGTTAACTAGCGGGCACTTGCACAATGCAGGTTCCCTAGCGAGCACTTTGACTATGTAGGTTCCCTAGCGGGCACTTGGACTATCTAGGTTCCCTAATGGGCACTTGGAATATACAGGTTCCCTAACGGGCACTTGGAATATACAGGTTCCCTATCGGGAACTTGGACTATGTAGGTTCCTCAGCGGGCACTTGGACTATGTAGGTTCCCTATCGGGCATTGGACTATGTAGGTTAACTAGCAGGCCCTTGGACTATCAAGGTTACCTATCGGGCACTTGTACTATGTAGGTTAACTAGCGGACACTTGGACAATCTAGGTTACCTAGCTGGCACTTGAACTATGTACATACCCTAGGGGGCACTTGGACTATCTTGGTTACCTAGCGGGCACTTGGCCTATCTAGGTTAACGAACGGACACTTGGACTATGTAGGTTAACTAGCGGACACTTCGACTATCTAGGTTAGCCAACGGGCAATTGGACTATCTAGGTTACCTAGCGGGCACTTTGACTATTTAGGTTACCTAGCAGGCGCTTTGACTATCTAGGTTAACTAACGGGCACTTGGACTATGTAGGTTGCCTAGCGAGCACTTGGACTATGTAGGTTCCCAGCGGGCACTTGGACTATGTAGGTTCCCTATCGGGTACTTGGACTATCTGGGTTAACTAGCGGGCAATTGGACTGTCTGGGTTACCTAGTGGGTACTTGGACTATGTAGTTTACCTAGCACGCACTTGGACTATGTAGGTTAACTAGCGGGCACTTGGACTATCTAGGTTACCTAGAGAGCACTTGGACTATGTACGTTCCCTAGAGGGCACTTGGGCTATCTACGTTACCTAGCGGGCAATTTGACTATGTAGGTTAACGAATGGGCACATGGACTATGTAGGTACCATAATGGTCACTTGGACTGTCTAGGTTACCTAGCGGGGACTTGGACTATGTAGGTTATAGCGGTCACTTGGCCTATGTAGGATCCCTATGGGACATTTGTACTACTTAGGTTAACTAGCGGGCACTTTGACTATCTAGGTTAACTAGCGTGAACTTGGACTATCTAGGTCAACTAGCGGGCCCTTGTACTATGTAGGTTAATTAGCGGGCACATGGACTATCTAGGTTAACTAGCGGACCTTGGACTATGTAGGTTAACTAGCGGGCACTTGGACTATGTACGTCCCCTAGTGGGCATTTGGACTATCTAGGTTAACTAACGGGCACTAGGACTATCTAGGTTAACTAGCGGGCACTGGACTACCTAGGTTACCTAGCAGGCACTTGGATTATGAAGGATCCCTAGCGGGCACATGGACAATCTAAGTTAACTAGTGGGCACTTGGACGATCTAGGTTAACTAGCGGGCACTTGGACTATCAAAGTTAACAAGTGAGCGCTTGGACTATGTAGATTAACTAGCGGCACTTGGACTATCTACGTTAACTAGCGGGCCCTTGGACTATGTAGATTCCCTGGCGGGCATTTGGACTACATAGAAAACCTAGCGGGCACTTGGACTATCTAGGTTACTTAGCTGGCACTTGAACTATCTACGTTACCTAGCGGGTCCTTGGAGTATGTAGGTTACCTAGCGGGCTGTTGGACTATCTATGTTACCAGCGGGCACTTGGACTATCTAGGTTAACTAACGGGCACTTGGACTATGTAGGTTCCCTAGCGGGCCCTTGCACTATGTAAGTTCCCTAGCGGGCACTTGGACTATGTAGTTTCCCTAGCGGGCCCTTGGACTATGTAAGTTCCCTAGCGGGCACTTGGACTATGTAGGTTCTGAAGCGGGCACTTGGATTATGTAGGTTCCCTATCGGGCACTTGGACTATGTAGGTTAACTAGCGGGCCCTTGGACTATCTAGGTTAACTAGCGGGCACTTGGACTATCTAGATTAACTAGCAGGCCCTTGGACTATCTAGGTTTACTAGCGGGCATTTGGACTATCTAAGTTAACTAGCGGGCACTTGGATTATGTAGTTTCCCTAGTGGGCATTTGGATTATTTAGGTTACCTATTGTGCAATTGGATTATGTAGGTTACCTAGCGGGCACTTGGACTATGTACGTTAACTAGAAGGCACTTGGACTATCCAGGTTACCTAGCGGGCCATTGGACTATGTAGGTTACCAGCGGGCACTTGGACTATCTAGGTTAACGAACGTGCACTTGGACTATGTAGGTAACCTAGCGGGCACTTGGACTGTCTAGGTTACCTAGCGGGCACTTGGCCTATCTACGTTAACGAATGGGCACTTGGACTATGTAGGTTAACTAGGGGACACTTCGACTATCTAGGTTAGCTAATGGGCAATTGGACTATCTAGGTTACCTAGCGGGCACTTGGACTATGTAGGTTCCCTTGCGGGCACTTGGATTATTTAGGTTACTTAGCAGGCACATTGACTATCTAGGTTAACTAACGGGCACTTGGACTATGTAGGTTGCCTAGTGAGCACTTGGACTATGTAGGTTCCCTAGCGAGCACTTGGACTATGTAGGTTCCCTATCAGGTACTTGGACTGTTTAGGTTAACTAGAGGGCAATTGGAATGTGTAGGTTACCTAGCGGGAACTTGGACTATATAGGTTAACTAGCGGACACTTGGACGATCTAGGTTAACTAGCGGGCACTCGGAATATCTAGGTTAACTAGCGGGCCCTTGGACTATGTAGGTTAACTAGCGGGCACTTGGACTATCTAGGTTAACTAGCGGGTTCTTGGACTATGTAGGTTAACTAGCGGGCACTTGGACTATCTAGGTTAACTAGCTGACCTTGGACTATGTAGGTTAACTAGCGGGCACTTGGACTATCTAGGTTAACTAGCGGGCACTTGCACAATGCAGGTTCCCTAGCGAGCACTTTGACTATGTAGGTTCCCTAGCGGGCACTTGGACTATCTAGGTTCCCTAACGGGCACTTGGAATATACAGGTTCCCTAACGGGCACTTGGAATATACAGGTTCCCTATCGGGAACTTGGACTATGTAGGTTCCTCAGCGGGCACTTGGACTATGTAGGTTCTCTATAGGGCATTGGACTATGTAGGTTAACTAGCAGGCCCTTGGACTATCTAGGTTACCTAGCGGGCACTTGTACTATGTAGGTTAACTAGCGGACACTTGGACAATCTAGGTTACCTAGCTGGCACTTGAACTATGTACATACCCTAGGGGGCACTTGGACTATCTTGGTTACCTAGCGGGCACTTGGCCTATCTAGGTTAACGAACGGACACTTGGACTATGTAGGTTAACTAGCGGACACTTCGACTATCTAGGTTAGCCAACGGGCAATTGGACTATTTAGGTTACCTAGCAGGCGCTTTGACTATCTAGGTTAACTAACGGACACTTGGACTATGTAGGTTGCCTAGCGAGCACTTGGACTATGTAGGTTCCCAGCGGGCACTTGGACTATGTAGGTTCCCTATCAGGTACTTGGACTGTCTAGGTTAACTAGCGGGCAATTGGACTGTCTGGGTTACCTAGTGGGCACTTGGACTATGTAGTTTACCTAGCACGCACTTGGACTATATAGGTTAACTAGCGGGCACTTGGACTATCTAGGTTACCTAGAGGGCACTTGGACTATGTACGTTCCCTAGAGGGCACTTGGGCTATCTACGTTACTTAGCGGGCAATTTGACTATGTAGGTTAACGAATGGGCACATGGACTATGTAGGTAACATAATGGTCACTTGGACTGTCTAGGTTACCTAGCGGGGACTTGGACTATGTAGGTTAACTAGCGGTCACTTGGCCTATGTAGGATCCCTATCAGACATTTGTACTACTTAGGTTAACTAGCGGGCCCTTTGACTATCTAGGTTAACTAGCGGGCACTTGGACTATCTAGGTCAACTAGCGGGCCCTTGTACTATGTAGGTTAATTAGCGGGCACATGGACTATCTAGGTTAACTAGCGGACCTTGGACTATGTAGGTTAACTAGCGGGCACTTGGACTATGTACGTCCCCTAGTGGGCATTTGGACTATCTAGGTTAACTAACGGGCACTAGGACTATCTAGGTTAACTAACGGGCAATGGACTACCTAGGTTACTAGCAGGCACTTGGATTATGAAGGATCCCTAGCGGGCACATGGACAATCTAAGTTAACTAGCGGGCACTTGGACGATCTAGGTTAACTAGCGGGCACTTGGACTATCAAAGTTAACAAGTGAGCGCTTGGACTATGTAGGTTAACTAGCGGGCCCTTGGACTATCTAGGTTGCCTAGCGGGCACTTGGACTATCTAAGTTAACGAAAGGGGAACTTGGAATATGCAGGTAACCTAGCGGGCACTTGGACTGTCTAGGTTACAGAGCGGGCACTTGGAGTATGTAGGCTAACTAGCGAGCACTTGGACTCTAGGTTACCTAGCGGGCACTTGGACTATCTAGGTTACCTAGCGGGCCCTTGGACTATGTAGGTTTCCTAGCGGGCACTTTGACTATCTAGGTTAACGAACGGGCACTTGGAATATGTAGGTAACGTAGCGGGCACTTGGACAGTCTAGGTTACCTAGCTGGCACTTGGACTATCTAGGTTAACGAACGGGCACTTGGACTATCTAGGTTAACTAGCGGGCACTTGGACTATCTAGGTCAACTAGCGGGCCGTTGTACTATGTAGGTTAACTAGCGAGCACTTGGAGTATCTAGATTAACTAGCGGACCTTGGTCTACGTACGTTAACTAGCGGGCCCTTGGACTATGTAGGTTAACTAGCGGGCACTTGGACGATATAGGTTAACTAGAGGGCACTTGGACTATCTAGGTTAACTAGCGTGCACTTGGACTATCTAGGTTAACTAGCGGGCACTTGGATGATCAATGTTAACTAGCGGGCACTTGGACTATCTAGGTTAACTAACGGGCACTTGGACTACGTACGTCCCCTAGTGGGCACTTGGACACCCTAGGTTAACTAACGGGCACTAGGACTATCTAGGTTAACTAGCGGGCACTTGGACTATCTAGGTCAACTAGCGGGCCCTTGGACTATCTAGGTTAGCTAACTGGCACTTGGACTATGTAGGTAAACTAGCAGACACTTGCACGATCTAGGTTAACTAGCGGGCTCTTGCACTATGTAGGTTATCTAGTGGGCCCATTGACTATGTTGGTTAACTAGCGGGCACTTGGACGATGTAGGTTAACTAGCGGGCACTTGGACTATGTAGGTTCCCATCGGGCATTTGGACTATATAGATAACCTAGCGGGAACTTAGGCTTTGTAGGTTTGCTAGCGAGCACTTGGACTATGTAGGTTCCCTATCAGGTACTTGGACTGTCTAGGTTAACTAGGGGGCAATTGGACTGTGTAGGTTACGTAGCGGGAACTTGGACTATGTAGGTTAACTAGCGGACACTTGGACGATCAAGGTTAACTAGCGGGCACTTGGAATATCTAGGTTAACTAGCGGGCCCTTGGACTATGTAGGTTAACTAGCGGGCACTTGGACTATCTAGGTTAACTAGCGGGTTCTTGGACTATGTAGGTTAACTAGCGGGCACTTTGACTATCTAGGTTAACTAGCTGACCTTGGACTATGTAGGTTAACTAGCGGGAACTTGGACTATCTATGTTAACTAGCGGGCACTTGCACAATGCAGGTTCCCTAGCGAGCACTTTGAATATGTAGGTTCCCTAGCGGGCACTTGGACTATCTAGGTTCCCTAACGGGCACTTGGAATGTACAGGTTCCCTAACGGGCACTTGGAATATACAGGTTCCCTATCGGGAACTTGGACTATGTAGGTTCCTCAGCGGGCACTTGGACTATGTAGGTTCCCTATAGGGCATTGGACTATGTAGGTTAACTAGCAGGCCCTTGGCAATCTAGGTTACCTAGCTGGCACTTGAACTATGTACATACCCTAGGGGGCACTTGGAGTATCTTGGTTACCTAGCGGGCACTTGGCCTATCTAGGTTAACGAACGGACACTTGGACTATGTAGGTTAACTAGCGGACACTTCGACTATCTAGGTTAGCCAACGGGCAATTGGACTATCTAGGTTACCTAGCGGGCACTTGGACTATTTAGGTTACCTAGCAGGCACTTTGACTATCTAGGTTAACTAACGGGCACTTGGACTATGTAGGTTGCCTAGCGAGCACTTGGACTTTGTAGGTTCCCAGCGGGCACTTGGACTATGTAGGTTCCCTATCGGGTACTTGGACTGTCGAGGTTAACTAGCGGGCAATTGGACTGTCTGGGTTACCTAGTGGGCACTTGGACTATGTAGTTTACCTAGCACGCACTTGGACTATGTAGGTTAACTAGCGGGCACTTGGACTATCTAGGTTACCTAGAGGGCACTTGGACTATGTACGTTCCCTAGAGGGCACTTGGGCTATCTACGTTACCTAGCGGGCAATTTGACTATGTAGGTTAACGAATGGGCACATGGACTATGTAGGTAACATAATGGTCACTTGGACTGTCTAGGTTACCTAGCGGGGACTTGGACTATGTAGGTTAACTAGCGGTCACTTGGCCTATGTAGGATCCCTATCAGACATTTGTACTACTTAGGTTAACTAGCGGGCCCTTTGACTATCTAGGTTAACTAGCGGGCACTTGGACTATCTAGGTCAACTAGCGGGCCCTTGCACTATGTAGGTTGCCTAGTGAGCACTTGGACTATGTAGGTTCCCTAGCGAGCACTTGGACTATGTAGGTTCCCTATCAGGTACTTGGACTGTCTAGGTTAACTAGGGGGCAATTGGACTGTGTAGGTTACCTAGCGGGAACTTGGACTATGTAGGTTAACTAGCGGACACTTGGACGATCTAGGTTAACTAGCGGGCACTTGGAATATCTAGGTTAACTAGCGGGCCCTTGGACTATGTAGGTTAACTAGCGGGAACTTGGACTATCTAGGTTAACTAGCGGGTTCTTGGACTATGTAGGTTAACTAGCGGGCACTTGGACTATCTAGGTTAACTAGCTGACCTTGGACTATGTAGGTTAACAAGCGGTCACTTGGACTATCTAGGTTAACTAGCTGACCTTGGACTATGTAGGTTAACTAGCGGGGACTTGGACTATCTAGGTTAAAAAGCGGGCACTTGCACAATGCAGGTTCCCTAGCGAGCACTTTGACTATGTAGGTTCCCTAGCGGGCACTTGGACTATATAGGTTCCCTATGGGCACTTGGACTATCTAGGTTCCCTAACGGGCACATGGAATATACAGGTTCCCTATCGGGAATTTGGACTATGTAGGTTCCTCAGCGGGCCCTGGACTATGTAGGTTCCCTATCGGGCAGTGGACTATGTAGGTTAACTAGCAGGCCCTTGGACTATCTAGGTTACCTAGCGGGCACTTATACTATGTAGGTTAACTAGCGGACACTTGGACAATCTAGGTTACCTAGCGGGCACTTGAACTATGTACATACCCTAGCGGGCACTTGGACTATCTTGGTTACCTAGCGGGCACTTGGCCTATCTAGGTTAACGAAAGGACACTTGGGCTATGTAGGTTAACTAGCGGACACTTCGACTATCTAGGTTAGCCAACGGGCAATTGGACTATCTAGGATACCTAGCGGGCACTTGGACTATTTAGGTTACCTAGCAGGCACTTTGACTATCTAGGTTAACTAACGGGCACTTGGACTATGTAGGTTGCCTAGCGAGCACTTGGACTATGTAGGTTCCCAGCGGGTACTTGGTCTATGTAGGTTCCCTATCGGGTACTTGGACTGTCTAGGTTAACTAGCGGGCAATTGGACTGTCTGGGTTACCTAGTGGGCACTTGGACTATGTAGTTTACCTAGCACGCACTTGGACTATGTAGGTTAACTAGCGGGCATTTGGACCATCTAGGTTACCTAGAGGGCACTTGGACTATGTACGTTCCCTAGCGGGAACTTGGGCTATCTACGTTACCTAGCGGGCAATTGGACAATGTAGGTTAACGAACGGGCACTTGGACTATGTAGGTAACATAATGGTCACTTGGACTGTCTAGGTTACCTAGCGGGGACTTGGACTATGTAGGTTAACTAGCGGTCACTTGGACTATGTAAGATCCCTATCGGACATTTGTACTACTTAGGTTAACTAGCGGGCACTTTGACTATCTTGGTTAACTAGCGGGAACTTGGACTATCTAGGTCAACTAGCGGGCCCTTGTACGATGTAGGTTAACTAGCGGGCACTTGGACTATCTAGGTTAACTAGCGGACCTTGTACTATGTAGGTTAACTAGCGGGCACTTGGACAATGTACGTCCCCTAGTGGGCACTTGGACTATCTAGGTTAACTAACGGGCACTAGGACTATCTAGGTTAACTAGCGGGCACTGGACTACCTAGGTTACCTAGAAGGCTCTTGGATTATGAAGGATCCCAAGCGGGCACTTGGGCAATCTAAGTTAACTAGCGGGCACTTGGACTATCTAGGTTAACTAGCGGGCACTTGGACTATCAAAGTTAACAAGTGAGCCCTTGGACTATGTAGGTTAAGTAGCGGGCCCTTGGACTATCTGGGTTACCTACCGGCACTTGGACTATCTAAGTTAATGAACGGGCACTTGGAATATGCAGGTAACCTAGCGGGCACTTGGACTGTCTAGGTTACCTAGCGGGCACTTGGACTTCTAGGTTAACAAACGGGCACTTGGACATTGTAGGATGCTTAGAGGGCACTTGGACAATCTAGGTTAGGTAACGGGAACTTTGAGTATCTAGGTTACCTAGCGGGAACTTGGACAATATAAGTTACCTAGCGGGCACTTGGACTATCTAGGTTACATAGCGGGCACTTGGACTATGTAGGTTAACTAGCGAGCACTTGGACTCTAGGTTACCTAGCGGGCACTTGGACTATGTAGGTTTCCTAGCGGGCACTTTGACTATCTAGGTTAACGAACGGGCACTTGGAATATGTAGGTAACCTAGCGGGCACTTGGACAGTCTAGGTTACCTAGCTGGCACTAGGACTATCTAGGTTAACGAACGGGCACTTGGACTATCTAGGTTAACTAGCGGGCACTTGGACTATATAGGTCAACTAGCGGGCCCTTGTACTATGTAGGTTAACTAGCGAGCACTTGGAGTATCTAGATTAACTAGCGGACCTTGGTCTACGTACGTTAACTAGCGGGCCCTTGGACTATGTAGGTTAACTAGCGGGCACTTGGACGATATAGGTTAACTAGAGGGCACTTGGACTATCTAGGTTAACTAGCGTGCACTTGGACTATCTAGGTTAACTAGCGGGCACTTGGACTATCAAAGTTAACAAGTGAGCCCTTGGACTATGTAGGTTAACTAGCGGGCCCTTGGACTATCTAGGTTACCTAGCGGGCACTTGGACTATCTAGGTTACCTAGCGGGCACTTGGACTTCTAGGTTAACGAACGGGCACTTGGACTATGTAGGATGCTTAGCGGGCACTTGGACAATCTAGGTTAGGTAATGGGCACTTTGAGTATCTAGGTTACCTAGCGGGAACTTGGACAATATAAGTTACCTAGCGGGCACTTGGACTATCTAGGTTACCTAGCGGGCCCTTGGACTATGTAGGTTTCCTAGCGGGCACTTTGACTATCTAGGTTATCGAACGGACACTTGGAATATGTAGGTTACCTAGCGGGCACTTGGACAGTCTAGGTTACCTAACTGGCACTTGGACTATCTAGGTTAACGAATGGCACTTGGACTATCTAGGTTAACTAGCGGGCACTTGGACTATCTAGGTCAACTAGCGGGCCCTTGTACTATGTAGGTTAACTAGCGGGCACTTAGAGTATCTAGGTTAACTAGCGGACCTTGGTCTACGTACGTTAACTAGCGGGCCCTTGGACTATGTAGGTTAACTAGCGGGCACTTGGACGATATAGGTTAACTACAGGGCACTTGGACTATCTAGGTTAACTAGCGGGCACTTGGATGATCAATGTTAACTAGCGGGCATTTGGACTATCTAGGTTAGCTAACGGGCACTTGGACTAAGTACGTCCCCTAGTAGCACTTGGACATCCTAGGTTAACTAACGGGCACTAGGACTATCTAGGTTAACTAGAGGGCACTTGGACTATGTAGGTCAACTAGCGGGCCCTTGGACAATCTAGGTTAGCTAACTGGCACTTGGACTATGTAGGTTAACTAGCAGACACTTGCACGATTTAGGTTAACTAGCGGGCTCTTGCACTATGTAGGTTAACTAGTGGGCCCATTGACTATGTTGGTTAACTAGCGGGCACTTGGACGATCTAGGTTAACTAGCGGGCACTTGGACGATCTAGGTTAACTAGAGGGCACTTGGACTATGTAGGTTCCCTAGCGGGCATTTGGACTATATAGATAACCTAGCGGGCACTTAGACTTTGTAGGTTAGCTAGCGGGCCCTTGGACTATGTAGGTTAACTAGCGGGCCCTTGGGCTATGTAGGTTACCTAGCGGGCACTTGGACGATCTAGGTTAACTAGCGGGTACTTGGACTATGTAAGTTAACTAGCGGGCCCTTGGACTATGTAGATTAACTAGCGGAACTTGGATTATCTACGTTGACTAGGGGGCCCTTGGACTATGTAGATTCCCTAGCGGGCATTTGGACTACATAGATAACCTAGCGGGCACTTAGATTTTGTAGGTTACCTAGCGGGCACTTGGACTATCTAGGTTACCTAGCTGGCACTTGAACTATCTACGTTACCTAGCGGGTTCTTGGAGTATGTAGGTTACCTAGCGGGCTGTTGGACTATCTACGTTAACTAACGGGCACTTGGACTATGTAGGTTCCCTAGCGGGCCCTTGGACTATGTAAATTCCCTAGCGGGCATTTGGACTATGTGCTTTCCCTAGCGGGCCCTTGGACTATGTAAGTTCCCTAGCGAGCACTTGGACTATGTAGGTTCCCTAGCGGGCACTTGGATTATGTAGGTTCCCTATCGGGAACTTGGACTATGTAGGTTAACTAGCGGGCCCTTGGACTATCTAGATTAACTAGCGGGCCTTGGACTATCTAGGTTTACTAGCGGGCACTTGGACTATCTAGGTTAACTAGCGGGCACTTGGTCTATGTAGGTTCCCTAGCGGGCACTTGGATTATGTAGGTTCCCTATCGGGCACTTGGACTATGTAGGTTAACTAGCGGGCCCTTGGACTATCTAGATTAACTAGCGGGCCTTGGACTATCTAGGTTTACTAGCGGGCACTTGGACTATCTAGGTTAACTAGCGGGCACTTGGTCTATGTAGTTTCCCTAGCGGGCATTTGGATTATTTAGGTTACCTATTGTGCACTTGGATTATGTAGGTTACCTAGCCGGCACTTGGACTATGTAGGTTAACTAGAAGGCACTTGGACTATCAAAGTTACTTAGCGGGCCATTGGACTATGTAGGTTACCAGCGGGCACTTGGACTATCTAGGTTAACGAACGTGCACTTGGACTATGTAGGTAACCTAGCAGGCACTTGGACTGTCTAGTTTACCTAGCGGGCACTTGGCCTATCTACGTTAACGAACGGGCACTTGGACTATGTAGGTTAACTAGGGGACACTTCGACTATCTAGGTTAGCCAATGGGAAATTGGACTATCTAGGTTACCTAGCGGGCACTTGGACTATGTAGGTTCCCTTGCGGGCACTTGGACTATTTAGGTTACCTAGCAGGCACTTTGACTATCTAGGTTAACTAACAGGCACTTGGACTATGTAGGTTGCCTAGTGAGCACTTGGATTATGTAGGTTCCCTAGCGAGCACTTGGACTATGTAGGTTCCCTATCAGGTACTTGGACTGTCTAGGTTAACTAGGGGGCAATTGGACTGTGTAGGTTACGTAGCGGGAACTTGGACTATGTAGGTTAACTAGCGGGCACTTGGACTATCTAGGTTAACTATCTGACCTTGGACTATGTAGGTTAACAAGCGGTCACTTGGACTATCTAGGTTAACTAGCTGACCTTGGACTATGTAGGTTAACTAGCGGGCACTTGGACTATCTAGGTTAACTAGCGGGCACTTGCACAATGCAGGTTCCCTAGCGAGCACTTTGACTATGTAGGTTCCCTAGCGGGCACTTGGACACTATAGGTTCCCTATGGGCACGTGGACTATCTAGGTTCCCTAACGGGCACTTGGAATATAAAGATTCCCTATCGGGAACATGGACTATGTAGGTTCCTCAGGGGGCACTTGGACTATGTAGGTTCCCTATCGGGCATTGGACTATGTAGGTTAACTAGCAGGCCCTTGGACTATTTAAGTTACCTAGCGGGCACTTGTAGTATGTAGGTTAACTAGCTGACACTTGGACAATCTAGGTTACCTAGCTGGCACTTGAACTATGTACATACCCTAGGGGGCACTTGGACTATCTTGGTTACCTAGCGGGCACTTGGACTATCTAGGTTACCTAGAGGGCACTTGGACTATGTACGTTCCCTAGCGGGCACTTGGGCTATCTACGTTACCTAGCGGGCAATTGGACTATGTAGGTTAACGAACGGGCACTTGGACTATGTAGGTAACATAATGGTCACTTGGACTGTCTAGGTTACCTAGCGGGGACTTGGACTATGTAGGTTAACTAGCGGTCACTTGGCATATGTAGGATCCCTATCGGACATTTGTACTACTTAGGTTAACTAGCGGGCACTTGGACAATCTAGGTCAACCAGCGGGCCCTTGTACTATGTAGGTTAATTAGCGGGCACATGGACTATCTAGGTTAACTAGCGGACCTTGGACTATGTAGGTTAACTAGCGGGCACTTGGACTATGTACGTCCCCTAGTGGGCATTTGGTCTATCTAGGTTAACTAACGGGCACTAGGACTATCTAGGTTAACTAGCGGGCACTGGACTACCTAGGTTACCTAGCAGGCACTTGGATTATGAAGGATCCCTAGCGGGCACGTGGACAATCTAAGTTAACTAGCGGGCACTTGGACGATCTAGGTTAACTAGCGGGCACTTGGACTATCAAAGTTAACAAGTGAGCGCTTGGACTATGTAGGTTAACTAGCGGGCCCTTGGACTATCTAGGTTACCTAGCGGGCACTTGGACTATCTAAGTGAACGAAAGGGGAACTTGGAATATGCAGGTAACCTAGCGGGCACTTGGACTGTCTAGGTTACATAGCGGGCACTTGGAGTATGTAGGCTAACTAGCGAGCACTTGGACTCTAGGTTAATTAGCGGGCACTTGGAGTATCTAGGTTACCTAGCGGGCCCTTGGACTATGTAGGTTTCCTTGCGGCCACTTTGACTATCTAGGTTAACGAACGGGCACTTGGAATATGTAGGTAACCTAGCGGGCACTTGGACAGTCTAGGTTACCTAGCTGGCACTTGGACTATCTAGGTTAACGAACGGGCACTTGGACTATCTAGGTTAACTAGCGGGCACTAGGACTATATAGGTCAACAAGCGGGCCCTTGTACTATGTAGGTTAACTAGCGAGCACATGGAGTATCTAGATGAACTAGCGGACCTTGGTCTACGTACGTTAACTAGCGGGCCCTTGGACTATGTAGGTTAACTAGCGGGCACTTGGACGATATAGGTTAACTAGAGGGCACTTGGACTATCTAGGTTAACTAGCGTGCACTTGGACTATCTAGGTTAACTAGCGGGCACTTGGATGATCAATGTTAACTAGCGGGCACTTGGACTATCTAGGTTAGCTAACGGGCACTTGCACTAAGTACGTCCCCTAGTGGGCACTTGGACACCCTAGGTTAACTAACGGGCACTAGGACTATCTAGGTTAACTAGCGGGCACTTGGACTATCTAGGTCAACTAGCGGGCCCTTGGACTATCTAGGTTAGCTAACTGGCACTTGGACTATGTAGGTTAACTAGCAGACACTTGCACGATCTAGGTTAACTAGCGGGCTCTTGCACTTTGTAGGTTATCTAGTGGGCCCATTGACTATGTTGATTAACTAGCGGGCACTTGGACGATCTAGGTTAACTAGCGGGCATTTGGACTATATAGATAACCTAGCGGGCACTTAGACTTTGTAGGTTAGCTAGCGGGCCCTTGGACTATGTAGGTTAACTAGCGGGCCCTTGGGCTATGTAGGTTACCTAGTGGGCACTTGGACGATCTAGGTTAACTAGCGGGTACTTGGACTATGTAGGTTAACTAGCGGGCCCTTGGACTATGTAGATCAACTAGCAGCACTTGGACTATCTACGTTAACTAGCGGGCCCTTGGACTATGTAGATTCCCTAGCGGGCATTTGGACTACATAGATAACATAGCGGGCACTTGGACTATCTAGGTTACCTAGCTGGCACTTGAACTATCAACGTTACCTAGCGGGTTCTTGGAGTATGTAGGTTACCTAGCGGACTGTTGGACTATCTAGGTTACCAAGCGGTCACTTGGACTATCTAGGTTAACTAACGGGCACTTGGACTATGTAGGTTCCCTAGCGGGCCCTTGGACTATGTAAGTTCCCTAGCGGGCACTTGGACTACGTAGTTTCCCTAGCGGGCCCTTGGACTATGTAAGTTCCCTAGCGGGCACTTGGACTATGTAGGTTCTCTAGCGGGCACTTGGATTATGTAGGTTCCCTATCGGGTACTTGGACTATCTGGGTTAACTAGCGGGCCCTTGGACTATGTAGATTCCCTAGCGGGCATTTGGACTACATAGATAACCTAGCGGGCAATTAGATTTGGTAGGTTACCTAGCGGGCACTTGGACTATCTAGGTTACCTAGCTGGCACTTGAACTATCAACGTTACCTAGCGGGTTCTTGGAGTATGTAGGTTACCTAGCGGGCTGTTGGACTATCTAGGTTACCAAGCGGGCACTTTGACTATCTAGGTTAACTAACGGGCACTTGGACTATGTAGGTTCCCTAGCGGGCCCTTGGACTATGTAAGTTCCCTAGCGGGCACTTGGACTATGTAGTTTCCCTAGCGGGCCCTTGGACTATGTAAGTTCCCCAGCGGGGACTTGGACTATGTAGGTTCCCTAGCGGGCACTTGGATTATGTAGGTTCCCTATCGGGCACTTGGACTATGTAGGTTAACTAGCGGGCCCTTGGACTATCTAGGTTAACTAGCGGGCACTTGGACTATCTAGATTAACTAGCGGGCCCTTGGACTATCTAGGTTTACTAGCGGGCACTTGGATTATCTAGGTTAACTAGCGGGCACTTGGACTATATAGTTTCTCTAGCGGGCATTTGGATTATTTAGGTTACCTATTGTGCACTTGGATTATGTAGGTTACCTAGCGAGCACTTGGACTATGTAGGTTAACTAGAAGGCACTTGGACTATCAAGGTTACCTAGCGGGCCATTGGACTATGTAGGTTACCAGCGGGCACTTGGACTATCTAGGTTAACGAACGTGCACTTGGGCTATGTAGGTAACCTAGCGGGCACATGGACTGTCTAGGTTACCTAGCGGGCACTTGGCCTATCTACGTTAACGAACGGGCACTTGGACTATGTAGGTTAACTAGGGGACACTTCGACTATCTAGGTTAGCTAATGGGCAATTGGACTATCTAGGTTACCTAGCGGGCACTTGGACTATGTAGGTTCCCCTGCGGGTACTTGGACTATTTAGGTTACCTAGCAGGCACTTTGACTATCTAGGTTAACTAACGGGCACTTGGACAATGTAGGTTGCCTAGTGAGCACTTGGATTATGTAGGTTCCCTAGCGAGCACTTGGACTATATAGGTTCCCTATCAGGTACTTGGTCTGTCTAGGTTAACTAGGGGGCAATTGGACTGTGTAGGTTACCTAGCGGGAACTTGGACTATGTAGGTTAACTAGCGGACACTTGGACGATCTAGGTTAACTAGCGGGCACTTGGAATATCTAGGTTAACTAGCGGGTTCTTGGACTATGTAGGTTAACTAGCGGGCACTTGGACTATCTAGGTTAACTAGCTGACCTTGGACTATGTAGGTTAACAAGCGGTCACATGGACTATCTAGGTTAACTAGCTGACCTTGGACTATGTAGGTTAACTAGCGGGCACTTGGACTATCTAGGTTGCCTAGCGGGCACTTGCACAATGTAGGTTCCCTAGCAAGCACTTTGACTATGTATGTTCCCTAACGGGCACTTGGATTGTATAGGTTCCCTATGGGCCTTTGGACTATCTAGGTTCCCTAACGGGCACTTGGAATATACAGGTTCCCTATCGGGAACTTGGACTATGTAGGTTCCTCAGCGGGCACTTGGACTATGTAGGTTAACTAGCAGGCCCTTGGATTATCTACGTTACCTAGCGGGCACTTGTACTATGTAGGTTAACTAGCGGACACTTGGACAATCTAGGTTACCTAGCGGGCACTTGAACTATGTACATACCCTAGAGGGCACTTGGACTATCTTGGTTACCTAGCGGGCACTTGGCCTATCTGGTTAACGAATGGACACTTGGACTATGTTGCTTAACTAGCGGACACTTCGACTATCTAGGTTAGCCAACGGGCAATTGGACTATCTATGTTAGCTAGCGGGCACTTGGACTATTTAGATTACCTAGCAGGCACTTTGACTATCTAGGTTAACTAACGGGCACTTGGACTATGTGGGTTGCCTAGCGAGCACATGGACTATGTAGGTTCCTAGCGGGCACTTGGACTATGTAGGTCTCCTATCGGGTACTTGGACTGTCTAGGTTAACTAGCGGGCAATTGGACTGTGGGTTTCCTAGTGGGCACTTGGACTATGTAGTTTACCTAGCACGCACTTGGACTATATGGGTTAACTAGCGGGCACTTGGACTATCTAGGTTACCTAGAGGGCACTTGGACTATGTACGTTCCCTAGCGGGCACTTGGGCTATCTACGTTACCTAGCGGGCAATTGGACTATGTAGGTTAACGAACGGGCACTTGGACTATGTAGGTAACATAATGGTCACTTGGACTGTCTAGGTTACCTAGCGGGGACTTGGACTATGTAGGTTAACTAGCGGTCACTTGGACTATGTAAGATCCCTATCAGACATTTGTACTACTTAGGTTAACTAGCGGGCACTTTGACTATCTAGGTTAACTAGCGTGAACTTGGACTATCTAGGTCAACTAGCGGGCCCTTGCACTATGTAGGTTAACTAGCGGGCACTTGGACTATCTAGGTTAACTAGCGGACCTTGGACTATGTAGGTTAACTAGCGGGCACTTGGACGATATAGGTTAACTAGAGGGCACTTGGACTATCTAGGTTAAATAGCGGGCACTTGGATGATCAATGTTAACTAGCGGGCACTTGGACTATCTAGGTTAACTAACGGGCACTAGGACTATCTAGGTTAAATAGCGGGCACTTGGACTATGTAGGTCAACTAGCGGGCCCTTGGACTATCTAGGTTAGCTAACTGGCACTTGGACTGTGTAGGCTAACTAGCAGACACTTGCACGATCCAGGTTAACTAGCGGGCTCTTGCACTATGTAGGTTAACTAGTGGGCCCATTGACTATGTTGGTTAACTAGCGGGCACTTGGACGATGTAGGTTAACTAGCGGGCACTTGGAGTATGTAGGTTCCCTAGCAGGCATTTGGACTATATAGATAACCTAGCGGGCACTTAGATTTTGTAGGTTAGCTAGCGGGCCCTTGGGCTATGTAGGTTACCTAGCGGGCACTTGGACGATCTAGGTTAACTAGCGGGTACTTGGACTATGTAGATTAACTAGCGGCACTTGGACTATCTACGTTAACTAGCGGGCCCTTGGACTATGTAGATTCCCTAGCGGGCATTTGGACTGCATAGATAACCTAGCGGGCACTTAGATTTTTTAGGTTACCTAGCGCGCACTTGGACTATCTAGGTTACCTAGCTGGCACTTGAACTATCTACGTTACCCAGCGGGTTCTTGGAGTATGTAGGTTACCTAGCGGGCTGTTGCACTATCTAGGTTACCAAGCGGGCACTTGGACTATCTAGGTTAACTAACGGGCACTTGGACTATGTAGGTTCCCTAGCGGGCCCTTGGACTATGTAAGTTCCCTAGCGGGCACTTGGACTATGTAGTTTCCTTAGCGGGCCCTTGGACTATGTAAGTTCCCTAGCGGGCACTTGGACTATGTAGGTTCCCTAGCGGGCACTTGGATTATGTAGGTTCCCTATCGGGCACTTGGACTATGTAGGTTAACTAGCGGGCCCTTGGACTATCTAGGTTAACTAGCGGGCACTTGGACTATCTAGATTAACTAGCGGGCCCTTTGACTATCTAGGTTTACTAGCGGGCACTTGGACTATCTAGGTTAACTAGCGGGCACTTGGACTATGTAGTTTCCCTAGCGGGCATTTGGATTATTTAGGTTACCTATTGTGCACTTGGATTATGTAGGTTACCTAGCGGGCACTTGGACTATGTAGGTTAACTAGAAGGCACTTGGACTATCAAGGTTACCTAGCGGGCCATTGGACTATGTAGGTTACCAGCGGGCACTTGGACTATCTAGGTTAACGAATGGGAACTTGGAATATGTAGCTAACCTAGCGGGCACTTGGACAGTCTAGGTTACCTAGCTGGCACTTGGACTATCTAGGTTAACGAACGGGCACTTGGACTATCTAGGTTAACTAGCGGGCACTTGGATGATCAATGTTAAATAGCGGGCACTTGGACTATCTAGGTTAGCTAACGGGCACTTGGACTAAGTACGTCCCCTAGTGGGTACTTGGACACCCTAGGTTAACTAACGGGCACTAGGACTATCTAGGTTAAATAGCGGGCACTTGGACTATGTAGGTCAACTAGGAGCCCTTGGACAATCTAGGTTAGCTAACTGGCACTTGGACTATGTAGGTTAACTAGCAGACACTTGCCCGATCTAGCTTAACTAGCGGGCTCTTGCACTATGTAGGTTAACTAGTGGGCACTTGGACGATCTAGGTTAACTAGCGGGCACTTGGACTATGTAGGTTCCCTAGCGGGCATTTGGACTATATAGATAACCTAGCGGGCACTTAGACTTTGTAGGTTAGCTAGCGGGCCCTTGGACTATGTAGGTTAACTAGCGGGCCCTTGGGCTATGTAGGTTACCTAGCGGGCACTTGGACGATCTAGGTTAACTAGCGAGTACTTGGACTATGTAGGTTAACTAGCGGGCCCTTGGACTATGTAGATTAACTAGCGGCACTTGGACTATCTACGTTAACTAGCGGGCCCTTGGACTATGTAGATTCCCTAGCGGGCATTTGGACTACATAGAAAACCTAGCGGGCACTTAGATTTTGTAGGATACCTAGCGGGCACTTGGACTATTTATTTTACCTAGCTGGCACTTGAACTATCTACGTTACCTAGCGGGTTCTTGGAGTATGTAGGTAACCTAGCGGGCTGTTGGACTATCTAGGTTAACTAACGGGCACTTGGACTATGTAGATTCCCTAGCGGGCCCTTGGACTATGCAAGTTCCCTAGCGGGCACTTGGACTATGTAGGGTCCCTAGCGGGCAAATGGATTATGTAGGTTCCCTATCGGACACTTGGACTATGTAGGTTAACTAGCGGGCCCTTGGACTATCTAGGTTAACTAGCGGGCACTTGGACTATCTAGATTAACTAGCGGGCCCTTGGACTATCTAGGTTTACTAGCGGGCACTTGGACAATCTAGGTTAACCAGCGGGCACTTGGACTATGTAATTTCCCTAGCGGGCATTTGGATTATTTAGGTTACCTATTGTGCACTTGGATTATGTAGGTTACCTAGCGGGCACTTAGACTATGTAGGTTAACTAGAAGGCACTTGGACTATCAAGGTTACCTAGCGGGCCATTGGACTATGTAGGTTACCAGCGGGCACTTGGACTATCTAGGTTAACGAACGTGCACTTGGACTATGTAGGTAACCTAGCGGGCACATGGACTGTCTAGGTTACCTAGCGGGCACTTGGCCTATCTACGTTAACGAACGGGCACTTGGACTATGTAGGTTAACTAGGGGACACTTCGACTATCTAGGTTAGCTAATGGGCAATTGGACTATCTAGGTTACCTAGCGGGCACTTGGACTATGTAGGTTCCCTTGCAGGCACTTGGACTATGTAGGTTCCCTTGCGGGCACTTGGACTATTTAGGTTACCTAGCAGGCACTTTGACTATCTAGGATAACTAACGGGCACTTGGACTATGTAGGTTGCCTAGTGAGCACTTGGACTATGTAGGTTCCCTAGCGAGCACTTGGACTATGTAGGTTCCCTGTCAGGTACTTGGACTGTCTAGGTTAACTAGGGGGCAATTGGACTGTCTAGGTTACCTAGCTGGAACTTGGACTATGTAGGTTAACTAGCGGGCACTTGGACTATCAAGGTTAACTAGCGGGCCCTTGCTCTATGTAGGTTAACTAGCAAGCCTTTGGACTATGTAACTTAAGTAGAGGGCACTTTGATGATCCTGTTTAACTAGCGGGCACTTGGACTATCTAGGTTAAGTAGTGGGCACTTGGACTATGTAGGTTCCCTAGTGGGCACTTTGACTATGTAGGTTCCCTAGCGGGCACTTGGACTATCTAGGTTAACTAGCGGGCACTTGGACAATGTAGGTTCCCTAGTGGGCACTTTGATATGTAGGTTCCCTAGCGTGCACTTGGACAATCTAGGTTAACTAGCGGGTACTTGGACTATGTAGATTAACGAGCGGGCCCTTGGACTATGTAGATTATCTAGCAGCACTTGGACTGTCTATGTTAACTAGCGGGCCCTTGGACTATGTAGATTCCCTAGCGGGCACTTGGACTCTGTATGTTCCCTACGGACACTTGAACTATGTAGGTTCCCTAGCAGGCACTTGGACTATGTAGGTTAACTACCTGGCACTTGGATTATGTAGGTTAACTAGCGGGCCCTTGGACTATCTAGGTTACCTAGCGGGTACTTGGAGTATGTAGGTTAACTACCGGGCACATGCACTATCTAGGTTACCTAGCGGGCACTTGGACTATGTACGTTCCCTAGCGGGCACTTGGACAATCTATGCTAACCAGTGGGCACTTGGACTATCTATGTTAACTACGGGGCACTTGGACTATGTAGGTTAACTAGGGGACACTTGCACTATAGATTACCTAGCGGCACTTGGACTATGTAGGTTAACTAGCGTGCACTTGGACTATGTAGGTTAACTAGAGGACACTTGGACGATCTAGGTTAACTAGTGGGCCCTTGGACTATGTAGGTTAACAAACGGGCATTTGGACTATGTAGGTTACCTAGCAGACACTTGGACTGTCTAGGTTACCTAGAGGGCACTTGGCTATCTAGGTTAACGAACGGGCACTTGGACTATCTAGTTTGCCTAGCGGGCAATTGGACTATGTAAGTTACCTAGCGGGCACTTGGACTATCTAGGTTACCTAGAGGGCACTTGGACTATGTAGGTTAACTAGCGTGCAATTGGACTATGAATGTTGCACAGCGGGCAGTTGGACTATCTAGGTTAGGGAACGGGCACTTGAACTATATAGATTACCTAGCGGACCCTTTGACTATGTAGGTTACCTAGCGGGCACTTGGACTATCTAGGTTAACGAAAGGGCACTTGGACTATGTAGGTTACCTAGCGGGTATTTGGATTATCTAGGTTAGCTAACAGGAACTTGGAATATCTAGGTTACCTAGCGGGCACTTGGACTATCTAGTTTAACTAGCGGGTTCTTGGACTATGTAGGTTAACTAGCGGGCACTTGGACTATCTTGGTTAACTAGCTGACCTTGGATTATGTAGGTTAACTAGCAGGCACTTGGACTATCTAGGTTAACTAGCTGACCTTGGACTATGTAAGTTAACTAGCGGGCACTTGGACTATCTAGGTTAACTAGCGGGCACTTGCACAATGCAGGCTCCCTAGCGGGCACTTGGACTATGTAAGTTCCCTAGCGGGCACTTGGACTATATAGGTTCCCTACGGGCACTTGGAATATGTAGGTTCCCTATCGGGCATTTGGACTATGTAGGTTCCTTTGTGGGCACTTGGACTATGTAGGTTCCCTATCAGGCACTTGGACTATGTAAGTTACCTAGCGGGCACTTGGACTATCTTGGATACCTAACGGGCACTTGGACTAACTAGGTTAACGAATGGGCACTTGGACTATGTAGGTTAACTAGCGGGCACTTGGACTATCTAGGTTAACTAGCTGACCTTGGACTATGTAGGTTAACTATCGGGCACTTCGACGATCTAGGTTAACTAGCGGGCACTTGGACTATCTAGGTTAACTAGCGTTCACTTGCACAATGCAGGTTCCCTAGCGGGCACTTGGACTATATAGGTTCCCTATGGGCACTTGGACTATCTAGGTTCCCTAACGGGCACTTGGAATATGTAGGTTCCCTATCGGGCCCTTGGACTATGTAGGTTAACTAGCGGGCCTTTGGACTATGTAGATTAACTAGCGGGCACTTGGACGATCTAGGTTAACTAGCAGGTACTTGGACTATGTAGGTCAACTAGCGGGCCCTTGAACTATGTAGATTAACTAGCGGCACTTGGACTATCTACATTAACTAGCGGGCCCTTGGACTATGTAGATTCCCTAGCGGGCACTTCTACTATGCATGTTCCAGAGCGGTCACTTGGACTATGTAGGTTCCCTAGCAGGCACTTGGACTACGTAGGTTCCCTAGCGGGCACTTGTACTATGTAGGTTAACTAGCGGACACTTGGACGATCTAGGTTAACTAGCGGGTACTTGGACTATGTAGGTTAACTAGCGGGTCCTTGAACTATGTAGATTAACTAGCGGCACTTGGACTATCTACATTAACTAGCGGGCCCTTGGACTATGTAGATTCCCTACCGGGCACTTGGACTACCTAGGTTCCCTAGGGGGCACTTAGACTCTGTATGTTTCCTAGCGGGCACTTGAACTATGTATGTTCCTTACGGACACTTGAACTATGTAAGTTAACTACCGGGCACTTGGACTATGTAGGTTAACTAGCGGGCCCTTGGACTATCTAGGTTACCTAGCGGCACTTGGACTATGTAGGTTAACAACCGGGCACTTGCACCATCAAGGTTACCTAGCCGGCACTTGGACTATGTACGTTCCCTAGCGGGCACTTGGACTATCTATGTTAACTAGCGGGCCCTTGGACTATGTAGGTTAACTAGCGGGCACTTGGACGATCTAGGTTAACTAGCGGGTACTTGGACTATGTAGGTTAACTAGCGGGCCCTTGGACTATGTAGATTAACTAGCGGCACTTGGACTATCTACGTTAACTAGCGGGCCCTTGGACTATGTAGATTCCTTAGCGGGCACTTCTACTATGCATGTACCAGAGCGGTCACTTGGACTATGTAGGTTCCCTAGCAGGCACTTGGACTACGTAGGTTCCCTAGCGGGCACTTGTACTATGTAGGTTAACTAGCGGGCACTTGGACGATCTAGGTTAACTAGCGGGTACTTGGACTAAGTAGCTTAACTAGCGGGCCCTTGAACTATGTAGATTAACTAGCGGCACTTGGACTATCTACATTAACTAGCGGGCCCTTGGACTATGTAGATTCCCTAGCGGGCACTTCTACTATGCATGTTCCAGAGCGGTCACCTGGACTATGTAGGTTCCCTAGCAGGCACTTGGACTACGTAGGTTCCCTAGCGGGCAATTGTACTATGTAGGTTAACTAGGGACGCTTGGACGATCTAGGTTAACTAGCGGGTACTTGGACTATGTAGGTTAACTAGCGGGCCCTTGAACTATGTAGATTAACTAGCGGCACTTGGACTATCTACATTAACTAGCGGGCCCTTGGACTATGTAGATTCCCTAGCGGGCACTTGGACCACCTAGGTTCCCTAGGGGGCACTTAGACTCTGTATGTTCCCTAGCGGACACTTGAACTATGTATGTTCCTTACGGACACTTGAACTATGTAAGTTAACTACCGGGAACTTGGACTATCTAGGTTACCTAGCGGGCACTTGGATTATGTAGGTTAACTACCGGGCACTTGCACCATCTAGGTTACCTAGCGGGCACTTGGACTATGTACGTTCCCTAGCGGGCACTTGGACTATCAATGTTAACTAGCGGGCACTTGGACTATGTAGGTTAACTAGGGGACACTTGCACTATTTAGGTTACCTAGCGGCAGTTCGACTATCTAGCTTAACTAGCGGGCACTTGCACAATGCAGGATCCCTAGCGGGCACTTTGACTATGTAGGTTCCCTAGCGGGCACTTGGACTATGTAGGTTCCCTATCAGGCACTTGGATGATCAAGGTTAATTAGGGGGCACTTGGACTATCTAGGATAACTAGCGGGCACTTGGACTATCTAGGTTAATTAGCGGGCATATACAATGCAGGTTCCCTGGCGGGCACTTTGACTATGTAGGTTCTCTAGCGGGCACTTGGACTATATAGGTTCCCTACGGGCACTTGGTCTATCTAGGTTCCCTAACGGGCACTTGGAATATGTAGGTTCTCTATCGGGCACTTGGACTATGTAGGTTCCCTAACGGGCACTTGGACTATCTAGGTTACCTAGCGGGCACTTGGACTATGTAGGTTAACTAGCGGACAATTGGACGATCTAGGTTACCTAGCGGGCACTTGGACTATCTAGGTTAACGAACGGGCACTTGGACTATATAGGTTAACTAGCGGGCACTTGGACTATCTAGGTTAACTAGCTGACCTTGGACTATGTAGGTTAACTATCGGGCACTTCGACTATCTAGGTTAACTTGCGGGCACTTGGACTATCTAGGTTAACTAGCGTTCACTTGCACAATGCAGGTTCCCTAGCGGGCACTGTGACTATGTAAGTTCCCTACGGACATTTGGACAATGTAGGTTAACTAGCAGGCACTTGAACTATCTAGGTTAATAGCGGGCACTTGGACTATCTAGGTTAATTAGCGGGCACTTGTTCAATGTAGGTTCCCTAGCGGGCACTTTGACTATGTAGGTTCCCTAGCGGGCACTTGGACTATATAGGTTCCCTATGGGCACTTGGACTATCTAGGTTCCCTAACTGGCACTTGGAATATGTAGGTTCCCTATCGGGCACTTGGACTATGTAGGTTTCTCAGCGGGCACTTGGACTATGTAGGTTCCCTAATGGGCACTTGGAATATGTAGGTTCCCTATCGGGCACTTGGACTATGTAGGTTCCTCAGCGGGCACTTGGACTATGTAGGTTCCCTATCGGGCATTGGACTATGTAGGTTAACTAGCGGACACTTTGACAATCTAGGTTACCTAGCGGGCACTTGAACTATGTACATACCCTAGCGGGCACTTGGACTATCTAGGTTACCTAGCGGGCACTCGGACTATGTACATCCCCTAGTGGTAACTTGGACTATCTAGGTTAACTAGAGGGCACTTAGATGATCTAGGTTAACTAGCGGGCACGTCGACTATCTAGGTTAACTAGCGGGTTCTTGGACTATGTAGGTTAACTAGCGGGCACTTGGACTATCTTGGTTAACTAGCTGACCTTGGATTATGTAGGTTAACTAGCAGGCACTTGGACTATCTAGGTTAACTAGCTGACCTTGGACTATGTAAGTTAACTAGCGGGCACTTGGACTATCTAGGTTAACTAGCTGACCTTGGACTATGTAGGTTAACTATCGGGCACTTCGACGATCTAGGTTAACTAGCGGGCACTTGGACTATCTAGGTTAACTAGCGGGCACTTGGACTATCAAGATTAACTAGCGGGCCCTTGGACTATCTAGGTTTACTAGCGGGCACTTGCACTATCTAGGTTAAGTAGCAGGCAATTGGACTATGTAGTTTCCCTAGCGGGCATTTGGATTATTTAGGTTACTTAGTGGGCACTTGGACTATGTAGGTTACCAGCGGGCACTTGGACTATCTAGGTTAACGAACGTGCACTTGTACTATGTAGGTAACCTAGCGGGCACTTGGACTGTCTAGGTTAACGAACGGGCACTTGGACTATTTAGGTTAACTAGCGGACACTCCGACTATCTAGATTAGCTAACGGGCAATTGGACTATCTAGGTTACCTAGTGGGCACTTGGAATATGTAGGTTCCCTAGCGGGCACTTGGACTATTTAGGTTACCTAGCAGGCACTTTGATTATCTAGGTTAACTAACGGGCATTTGGACTATGTAGGTTGCCTAGCGAGCACTTGGACTATGTAGGTTCCCTAGCGAGCACTTGGACTATGTAGGTACCCTATCGGGTACTTGGACTGCCTAGGTTAACTAGCAGGCAATTGGACTGTCTAGGTTACCAAGTGGGCACAGGGACTATGTAGTTTACCTAGCAGGCACTTGGACTATGTAGGTTAACTAGCGGGCCCTTGGACTATCTAGGTTACCTAGCGGGCACTTGGACTATGTAGGTTAACTACCGGGCACTTGCACCATCTAGGTTACCTAGCGGGCACTTGGACTATGTACGTTCCCTAGCGGGCACTTGGACTATCTATGTTAACTAGCGGGCACTTGGACTATGTAGGCTAACTAGGGGACACTTGCACTATTTAGGTTACCTAGCGGCACTTCGACTATCTAGCTTAACTAGCGGGCACTTGCACAATGCAGGTTCCCTAGCGGGAACTTTGACTATGTAGGTTCCCTAGCGGGCACTTGGACTGTATAGGTTCCCTAATGGGCACTTGGACTATGTAGGTTCCTCCGCGGGTACTTGGACTCTGTAGGTTCCCTATCAGGCACTTGGACTATGTAGGTTAACTAGCGGGCACTTGGATGATCTAGGTTAACTAGCGGGCACTTGGACTATCTAGGTTAACTAGCGGGCACTTGGACTATCTAGTTTAATTAGGGGGCACTTATACAATGCAGGTTCCCTAGCGGGCACTTTGACTATGTAGGTTCCCTAGCGGGCACTTGGACTATATAGGTTCCCTATGGGCACTTGGACTATCTAGGTTCCCTAACGGGCACTTGGAATATGTAGGTTCCCTATCGGGCACTTGGACTATGTAGGTTCCTCAGCGGGTCCTTGTACTATGTAGATTCCCTAGCGGGCATTTGGACTACCTAGGTTTCCTAGGGGGCACTTAGACTCTGAATCTTCCCTAGCAGGCAATTGAACTATGTATGTTCCTTACGGGCACTTGAACTATGTAAGTTAACTACCGGGCACTTGGACTATGTAGGTTAACTAGCGGGCCCTTGGACTATCTAGGTTACCTAGCGGGCACTTGGACTATGTAGGTTCCCTATGGGCACTTGGACTATCTAGGTTCCCTAACGGGCACTTGGAATATGTAGTTTCCCTATCGGGCACTTGGACTATGTAGGTTCCTCAGCGGGCACTTGGACTATGTAGGTTCCCTAACGGGCACTTGGAATATGTAGGTTCCCTATCACGCACTTTGACTATGTAGGTTCGTCAGCGGGCACTTGGACTATGTAGGTTACCGAGCGGGCACTTGGACTATCTAGGTTAACTAGCAGGCACTTGGATTATCTAGGTTAACTAATGGGGACTTGGACTACGTATGTTCCAGTGCGGGCACTTGGACTATCTAGGTTACCTAGCGGGCACTTGGACTATGTAGGTTAACTAGCGGACAGTTGGACGATCTAGGTTAACAAGCGGGTACTTGGACTATCTAGGTTAACTAGCGGTCCCTTGGACAATAGGTTAGCTAGCGGACACTTGCACTATGTAGGTTAACTAGTGGGCCCATTGACTATGTAGGTCAACTAGTGGGCACTTGGACGATAGAGGTTAACTAGCGGGTACTTGGACGATATAGGTTAACTAGCGGGCACTTGGATTATCTAGGTTACCTAGCGGGCACTTGGACTGTCTAGGTTAACGAACGGGCACTTGGACTATGTAGGTTAACTAGCGGACACTCCGACTATCTAGGTTAGCTAACGGGCAATTGGACTATCTAGGTTACCTAGCGGGCACTTGGAATATGTAGTTTCCCTAGCGGGCACTTGGACTATTTAGGTTACCTAGCAGGCACTTTGACTATCTAGGTTAAGTAACGGGCATTTGGACAATGTAGGTTGCCTAGCGAGCACTTGGACTATGTCGGTTCCCTATCGGGTACTTGGACTGTCTAGGATAACTAGCGCGCAATTGGACTGTCTAGGTTACCAAGTGGGCACAGGGACTATGTAGTTTACCTAGCAGGCACTTGGACAATGTAGGTTAACTAGCGGGCCCTTGTACTATCTAGGTTACCTAGCAGGCACTTGGACTATGTAGGTTAACTACCGGGCACTTGCACCATCTAGTTTACCTAGCGGGCACTTGGACTATGTACGTTCCCTAGCGGGCCCTTGGACTATCTATGTTAACTAGCGGGCACTTGGACTATGTTGGTTAACTAGGGGACACTTGCACTATGTAGGTTACCTAGCGGCACTTCAACTATCTAGCTTAACTAGCGGGCACTTGCACAATGCAGGTTCCCTAGCGGGCACTTGACTATGTAGGTTCCCTAGCAGGCATTTGGACTGCATAGGTTCCCTAACGGGCACTTGGACTATGTAAGTTCCCTATCAGGCAGTTGGACTATGTAGGTTGACTACCGGGCACTTAGATGATCAAGGTTAACTAGTGGGCACTTGGACTATCTAGGTTAACTAGCGGGCACTTGGACTATCTAGGTTAATTAGCGGGCACTTATACAATGCAGGTTCCCTAGCGGGCACTTTGACTATGTAGGTTCCCTAGCGGGCACTTGGACTATATAGGTTCCCTACAGGCACTTGGACTATCTAGGTTCCCTAACGGGCACTTGGAATATGTAGGTTCCCTATCGGGCACTTGAACTATGTAGGTTACAGCGGGCCCTTGGACTATGTAGATTCCCTAGCAGGCATTTGGACTACCTAGGTTCCCTAGGGGGCACTTAGACTCTGTATGTTCCCTAGCGGACAATTGAACTATGTATGTTCCTTAGGGACACTTGAACTATGTAAGTTAACTACCGGGCACTTGGAATATGTAGGTTAACTAGCGGGCCCTTGGACTATCTAGGTTACCTAGCGGGCACTTGGACAATGTAGGTTAACTACCGGGCACTTGCACCATCTAGGTTCCCTAACGGGCACTTGGACTATGTACGTTCCCTAACGGGCACTTGGACTATCTATGTTAACTAGCGGGCACTTGGACTATGTAGGTTAAATAGGGGACACTTGCACTATGTAGGTTACCTAGCGGCACTTCGACTATCTAGCTTAACTAGCGGGCACTTGAACAATGCAGGTTCCCTAGCGGGCACTTTGACTATGTAGGTTCCCTAGCGGGCACTTGGACTATATAGGTTCCCTACGGGCACTTGGACTATCTAGGTTCCCTAACGGGCACTTGGAATATGTAGGTTCCCTACCGAGCACTTGGACTATGTAGGTTTCTCAGCGGGTACTTTGATTATGTAGGTTCCCTAGCGGGCACTTGGACTGTATAGGTTCCCTAACGGGCACTTGGACTATGAGGTTCCTCCGCGGGCACTTGGACTATGTAGGTTCCCTATCAGGCACTTGGACTATGTAGGTTAACTAGCGGGCACTTGGATGATCAAGGTTAACTAGCGGGCACTTGGACTATCTAGGTTAACTAGCGGGCACTTGGACTATCTAGGTTAATTAGCGGGCACTTAAACAATGCAGGTTCCCTAGCGGGCACTTTGACAATGTAGGTTCCCTAGCGGGCACTTGGACTATATAGGTTCCCTACGGGCACTTGGACTATCTAGGTTCCCTAACGGGCACTTGGAATATGTAGTTTCCCTATCGGGCACTTGGACTATGTAGGTTCCTCAGCGGGCACTTGGCCTATGTAGGTTCCCTAATGGGCACTTGGAATATGTAGTTTCCCTATCGGGCACTTTGACTATGTAGGTTCGTCAGCGGGCACTTGGACGATGTAGGTTACCTAGTGGGCACTTGGACTATCTAGGTTAACTAGCGGGCACTTGGACGATCTAGGTTAACTAGCGGGTACTTGGACTATCTAGGTTAATTAGCGGTCCCTGGGAAAATAGGTTAACTAGCGGACACTTGCACTATGTAGGTTAACTATCGGGCCCATTGACTATGTAGATTAACTAGTGGGCACTTGGACGATCTAGGTTAACTAGCGAGCACTTGGACGATATAGGTTAACTAGCGGGCACTTGGATTATCTAGGTTACCTAGCGGGCACTTGGACTGTCTAGGTTAACGAACGGTCACTTGGACTATGTAGGTTAACTAGCGGACACTCCGACTATCTAGGTTAGCTAACGGGCAATTGGACTATCTAGGTTACCTAGCGGGCACTTGGAATATGTAGGTTCCCTAGCGGGCACTTGGACTATTTAGGTTACCTAGCAGGCACTTTGACTATCTAGGTTAACTAACGGGCATTTGGACTATGTAGGTTGCCTAGCGAGCACTTGGACTATGTCGGTTCCCTAGCGAGCACTTGGACTATGTAGGTTCCCTATCGGGTACTTGGACTGTCTAGGTTAACTAGCGGGCAATTGGACTGTCTAGGTTACCAAGTGGGCACAGGGACTATATAGTTTACCTAGCAGGCACTTGGACAATGTAGGTTAACATGCGGGCCCTTGGACTATCTAGGTTACCTAGCGGGCACTTGGACTATCTAGGTTAATTAGCGGGCACTTATAAATGCAGGTTCCCTAGCGGGCACTTTGACTATGTAGGTTCCCTAGCGGGCACTTGGAATATGTAGTTTCCCTATCGGGCACGTGGACTATGTAGGTTCCTCAGCGGGCACTTGGACTATGTAGGTTCCCTAATGGGCAATTGGAATATGTAGTATCCCTATCGGGCACTTTGACTATGTAGGTACGTCAGCGGGCACTTGGACTATGTAGGTTACCTAGAGGGCACTTTGACTATCTAGGTTAACTAGCAGGCACTTGGATTATCTAGGTTAACTAATGGGGACTTGGACTATGTATGTTCCAGTGCGGGCACTTGGACTATCTAGGTTCCCTAAAGGGCACTTGGACTATCTAGGTTACCTAGCGGGCACTTGGACTATGTAGGTTAACTAGCGGACAATTGGACGATCTAGGTTAACTAGCGGGTACTTGGACTATCTAGGTTAATTAGCGGTCCCTTGGACAATAGGTTAACTAGCGGACACTTGCACTATGTAGGTTAACTAGCGGGCCCATTGACTATGTAGATTAACTAGTGGGCACTTGGACGATCTAGGTTAACTAGCGGGTACTTGGACGATATAGGTTAACTAGCGGGCACTTGGATTATCTAGGTTACCTAGCGGGCACTTGGACTGTCTAGGTTAACGAACGGGCACTTGGACTATGTAGGTTAACTAGCGGACACTCCGACTATCTAGGTTAGCTAACGGGCAATTGGACTATCTAGGTTACCTAGCGGGCACTTGGAATATGTAGGTTCCCTAGCGGGCACTTGGACTATTTAGGTTACCTAGCAGGCACTTTGACTATCTAGGTTAAGTAACGGGCATTTGGACTATGTAGGTTGCCTAGCGAGCACTTGGACTATGTAGGTTCCCTAGCGAGCACTTGGACTATGTAGGTTCCCTATCGGGTACTTGGACTGTCTAGGTTAACTAGCGGGCACAGGGACTATGTAGTTTACCTAGCAGGCACTTGGACAATGTAGGTTAACTTGCGGGCCCTTGGACTATCTAGGTTACCTAGCAGGCACTTGGACTATGTAGGTTAACTACCGGGCACTTGTACCACCTAGTTTACCTAGCGGGCACTTGGACTATGTACGTTCCCTAGCGGGCACTTGGACTATCTATGTTAACTAGCGGGCACTTGGACTATGTAGGTTAACTAGGGGACACTTGCACTATGTAGGTTACCTAGCGGCACTTCGACTATCTAGCTTAACTAGCGGGCACTTGCACAATGCAGGTTCCCTAGCGGGCACTTTGACTATGTAGGTTCCCTAGCGGGCACTTGGACTGTATAGGTTCCCTAACGGGCACTTGGACTATGTAGGTTCCTCAGCGGGCACTTGGACTATGTAGGTTCCCTATCAGGCACTTGGACTATGTAGGTTAACTAGCGGGTACTTGGATGATCAAGGTTAACTAGCGGGCACATGGACTATCTAGGTTAACTAGCGGGCACTTGGACTATCTAAGTTAATTAGCGGGCACTTATACAATGCAGGTTCCCTAGCGGGCACTTGGACTATGTAGGTTCCCTAGCGGGCACTTGGACTATATAGGTTCCCTACGGGCACTTGGACTATCTAGGTTCCCTAACGGGCACTTGGAATATGTAGGTTCCCTATCGGGCACTTGGACTATGTAAGTTCCTCAGCGGGCACTTGGACTATGTAGGTTCCCTAACGGGCACTTGGAATATGTAGGTTCCATATCGGGCACTTTGACTATGTAGGTTCGTCAGCAGGCACTTGGACTATGTAGGTTACCTAGCGGGCACTTGGATTATCTAGGTTAATTAGCAGGCACTTGGATTATCTAGGTTAACTAATGTGGACTTGGACTATGTATGTTCCAGTGCGGGCACTTGGACTATCTAAGTTCCCTAAAGGGCACTTGGACTATCTAGGTTAACTAGCGGGCACTTGGACTATCTAGGTTAATTAGCGGGCACTTATACAATGCAGGTTCCCTAGCGGGCAATTTGACTATGTAGGTTCCCTAGCGGGCACTTGGACTATATAGGTACCCTATGGGCACTTGGACTATCTATGTTCCCTAACGGGCACTTGGAATATGTAGGTTCCCTATCGGGCACTTGGACTATGTAGGTTCCTCAGCGCGCACTTAGACTATGTAGGTTACCTAGCGGGGACTTGGACTATCTAGGTTAACTAGCAGGCACTTGTATTATCGAAGTTAACTAATGGGGATTTGGACTATGTATGTTCCAGTGCGGGCACTTGGACTATCTAGGTTCCCTAAAGGGCACTTGGACTATCTAGGTTACCTAGCGGGGACTTGGACTATGTAGGTTAACTAGCGGACAATTGGACGATCTAGGTTAACTAGCGGGTACTTGGACTATCTAGGTTAACTAGCGGGCAAGTGGACGATATAGGTTAACTAGCAGGCACTTGGATTATCTAGGTTACCTAGCGGGCACTTGGACTATGTACGTTCCCTAGCGGGCATTTGGACTATATAGATAACCTAGCGGGCACTTAGACTCTGTAGGTTACCTAGCGGGCACTTGGACTATCTAGGTTAACGAACGGGCACTTGGACTATGTAGGTTAACTAGCGGGCACTTGGACTATCTAGGTTAACTAGCTGACCTTGGACTACGTAGGTTAACTATCGGGCACTTCGACTATCTAGGTTAACTAGCGGGCACTTGGACTATCTAGGTTAACTAGCGTTCACTTGCACAATGCCGGTTCCCTAGCGGGCACTGTGACTATGTAAGTTCCATACGGGCATTTGGACTATCTAGGTTAACTAGCGGGCACTTGGACTATCTAGGTTAATTAGCGGGCACTTGTAAAATGCAGGTTCCCTAGCGGGCACTTTGACTATGTAGGTTCCCTAGCGGGCACTTGGACTATATAGGTTCCCTATGGGCACTTGGACTATCTAGGTTCCCTAACTGGCACTTGGAATATGTAGGTTCCCTATCGGGCACTTGGACTATGTAGGTTCCTCAGCGGGCACTTGGACTATGTATGTTCCCTAACGGGCACTTGGAATTTGTAGGTTCCCTATCGGGCACTTGGACTATGTAGGTTCCTCAGCGGGCACTTGGACTATGTAGGTTCCCTATTGGGCATTGGATTATGTAGGTTAACTAGCGGACACTTGGACAATCTAGGTTACCTAGCGGGCACTTGAACTATGTACATACCCTAGCGGGCACTTGGACTATCTTGGATACCTAGCGGGCACTTGGACTATGTACGTCCCCTAGCGGGAACTTGGACTATCTAGGTTAACTAGAGGGCACTTAGACGATCTAGGTTAACTAGCGGGCACTTGGACTATCTAGGTTAACTAGCGGGAACTTGGATAATCTAGATTAACTAGCGGGCCCTTGGACTATCTAGGTTTACTAGCGGGCAATTGGATTATCTAGGTTAACTAGCGGGCACTTAGACAATCTAGGTTAACTAGCGGGCACTTGGACTATCTATGTTAACTAGCGGGCACTTGGACTATGTAGGTTCCTCCGCGGGCACTAGGACTATGTAGGTTCCCTATCAGCCTCTTGGACTATGTAGGTTAACTAGCGGGCACTTGGATGATCAAGGTTAACTAGCGGGCACTTGGACTATCTAGGTTAACTAGCGGGCACTTGGACTATCAAGGTTAACTAGCGGGCACTTGGACTATCTAGGTTAATTAGCGGGCACTTATACAATGCAGGTTCCCTAGCGGGCACTTGACTATGTAGGTTCCCTAGCGGGCACTTGGACTATATAGGTTCCCTATGGGCACTTGGACTATCTATGTTCCCTAACGGGCACTTGGAATATGTAGGTTCCCTATCGGGCACTTGGACTGTGTAGGTTCCTCAGCGCGCACTTAGACTATGTAGGTTACCTAGCGGGGACTTGGACTATCTAGGTTAACTAGCAGGCACTTGTATTATCGAAGTTAACTAATGGGGAATTGGACTATGTATGTTCCAGTGCGGGCACTTGGACTATCTAGGTTCCCTAAAGGGCACTTGGACTATCTAGGTTACCTAGCGGGGACTTGGACTATGTAGGTTAACTAGCGGACAATTGGACGATCTAGGTTAACTAGCGGGTACTTGGACTATCTAGGTTAACTAGCGGTCCCTTGGACAATAGGTTAACTAGCGGACACTTGCACTATGTAGGTTAACTAGGGGGCCCATTGACTATGTAGGTTAACTAGTGGGCACTTGGACGATCTAGGTTAACTAGCGGGCACTTGGACGATATAGATTAACTAGCGGGCACTTGGATTATCTAGGTTGCCTAGCGGGCACTTGGACTATGTACGTTCCCTAGCGGGCATTTGGACTATATAGATAACCTAGCGGGCACTTAGACTTTGTAGGTTACCTAGCGGGCACTTGGACTATCTAGGTTAACGAACGGGCACTTGGACTATGTAGGTTAATTAGCGGGCACTTGGACTATCTAGGTTAACTAGCTGACCTTGGACTATGTAGGTTAACTATCGGGCACTTCGACTATCTAGGTTAACTAGCGGGCACTTGGACTATCTAGGTTAACTAGCGTTCACTTGCACAATGCAGGTTCCCTAGCGGGCAATTTGACTATGTAAGTTCCCTAGCGGGCATTTGGACTATGTAGGTTAACTAGCGGGCACTTGGACTATGTAGGTTAAATAGCGGCCACTTTGACTATCTAGGTTAATTAGCGGGCACTTGTACAATGCAGGTTCCCTAGCGGGCACTTTGACTATGTAGGTTCCCTAGCGGGCACTTGGACTATATAGGTTCCCTATGGTCACTTGGACTATCTAGGTTCCCTAACGGTCACTTGGAATATGTAGGTTCCCTATCGGGCACTTGGACTATGTAAGTTCCTCAGCGGGCACTTGGACTATGTAGGTTCCCTAACGGGCACTTGGAACATCTAGGTTCCCTATCGGGCACTTGGACTATGTCGGTTAACTAGCGGACACTTGGACAATCTAGGTTCTCTAGCGGGCACTTGGACTATATAGGTTCCCTACGGGCACTTGGACTATCTAGGTTCCCTAACGGGCACTTGGAATATGTAGGTTCCCTATCGGGCACTTGGACTATGTAGGTTCCTCAGTGGGCACTTGGACTATCTAGGTTCCCTAACGGGCACTTGGAATATGTAGGTTCCCTATCGGGCACTTGGACTATGTAGGTTCGTCAGCGGGCACTTGGACTATGTAGGTTACCTAGCGGGCACTTCGTCTATCTAGGTTAACTAGCAGGCACTTGGATTATCTAGGTTAACTAATGGGGACTTGGACTATGTATGTTCCAGTGCGGGCACTTGGACTATCTAGGTTCCCTAAAGGGCACTTGGACTATCTACTTTACCTAGCGGGGACTTGGACTATGTAGGTTAACTAGCGGACAATTGGACGATCTAGGTTAACTAGCGGGTACTTGGACTATCTAGGTTAACTAGCGGGCAAGTGGACGATATAGGTTAACTAGCAGGCACTTGGATTATCTAGGTTACCTAGCGGGCACTTGGACTATGTACGTTCCCTAGCGGGCATTTGAACTATATAGATAACCTAGCGGGCACTTAGACTCTGTAGGTTACCTAGCGGGCACTTGGACTATCTAGGTTAACGAACGGGCACTTGGACTATGTAGGTTAACTAGCGGGCACTTGGACTATCTAGGTTAACTAGCTGACCTTGGACTACGTAGGTTAACTATCGGGCACTTCGACTATCTAGGTTAACTAGCGGGCACTTGGACTATCTAGGTTAACTAGCGTTCACTTGCACAATGCCGGTTCCCTAGCGGGCACTGTGACTATGTAAGTTCCCTACGGGCATTTGGACTATCTAGGTTAACTAGCGGGCACTTGGACTATCTAGGTTAATTAGCGGGCACTTGTAAAATGCAGGTTCCCTAGCGGGCACTTTGACTATGTAGGTTCCCTAGCGGGCACTTGGACTATATAGGTTCCCTATGGGCACTTGGACTATCTAGGTTCCCTAACTGGCACTTGGAATATGTAGGTTCCCTATCGGGCACTTGGACTATGTAGGTTCCTCAGCGGGCACTTGGACTATGTATGTTCCCTAACGGGCACTTGGAATTTGTAGGTTCCCTATCGGGCACTTGGACTATGTAGGTTCCTCAGCGGACACTTGGACTATGTAGGTTCCCTATCGGGCATTGGATTATGTAGGTTAACTAGCGGACACTTGGACTATCTAGGTTACCTAGCGGGCACTTGAACTATGTACATACCCTAGCGGGCACTTGGACTATCTTGGATACCTAGCGGGCACTTGGACTATGTACGTTCCCTAGCGGGAACTTGGACTATCTAGGTTAACTAGAGGGCACTTAGACGATCTAGGTTAACTAGCGGGCACTTGGACTATCTAGGTTAACTAGCGGGAACTTGGATAATCTAGATTAACTAGCGGGCCCTTGGACTATCTAGGTTTACTAGCGGGCAATTGGATTATCTAGGTTAACTAGCGGGCACTTAGACAATCTAGGTTAACTAGCGGGCACTTGGACTATCTATGTTAACTAGCGGGCACTTGGACTATGTAGGTTCCTCCGCGGGCACTAGGACTATGTAGGTTCCCTATCAGCCTCTTGGACTATGTAGGTTAACTAGCGGGCACTTGGATGATCAAGGTTAACTAGCGGGCACTTGGACTATCTAGGTTAACTAGCGGGCACTTGGACTATCAAGGTTAACTAGCGGGCACTTGGACTATCTAGGTTAATTAGCGGGCACTTATACAATGCAGGTTCCCTAGCGGGCACTTGACTATGTAGGTTCCCTAGCGGGCACTTGGACTATTTAGGTTCCCTATGGGCACTTGGACTATCTATGTTCCCTAACGGGCACTTGGAATATGTAGGTTCCCTATCGGGCACTTGGACTATGTAGGTTCCTCAGCGCGCACTTAGACTATGTAGGTTACCTAGCGGGGACTTGGACTATCTAGGTTAACTAGCAGGCACTTGTATTATCGAAGTTAACTAATGGGGATTTGGACTATGTATGTTCCAGTGCGGGCACTTGGACTATCTAGGTTCCCTAAAGGGCACTTGGACTATCTAGGTTACCTAGCGGGGACTTGGACTTTGTAGGTTAACTAGCGGACAATTGGACGATCTAGGTTAACTAGCGGGTACTTGGACTATCTAGGATAACTAGCGGTCCCTTGGACAATAGGTTAACTAGCGGACACTTGCACTATGTAGGTTAACTAGGGGGCCCATTGACTATGTAGGTTAACTAGTGGGCACTTGGACGATCTAGGTTAACTAGCGGGCACTTGGACGATATAGATTAACTAGCGGGCACTTGGATTATCTAGGTTGCCTAGCGGGCACTTGGACTATGTACGTTCCCTAGCGGGCATTTGGACTATATAGATAACCTAGCGGGCACTTAGACTTTGTAGGTTACCTAGCGGGCACTTGGACTATCTAGGTTAACGAACGGGCACTTGGACTATGTAGGTTAATTAGCGGGCACTTGGACTATCTAGGTTAACTAGCTGACCTTGGACTATGTAGGTTAACTATCGGGCACTTCGACTATCTAGGTTAACTAGCGGGCACTTGGACTATCTAGGTTAACTAGCGTTCACTTGCACAATGCAGGTTCCCTAGCGGGCAATTTGACTATGTAAGTTCCCTAGCGGGCATTTGGACTATGTAGGTTAACTAGCGGGCACTTGGACTATGTAGGTTAAATAGCGGCCACTTTGACTATCTAGGTTAATTAGCGGGCACTTGTACAATGCAGGTTCCCTAGCGGGCACTTTGACTATGTAGGTTCCCTAGCGGGCACTTGGACTATATAGGTTCCCTATGGTCACTTGGACTATCTAGGTTCCCTAACGGTCACTTGGAATATGTAGGTTCCCTATCGGGCACTTGGACTATGTAGGTTCCTCAGCGGGCACTTGGACTATGTAGGTTCCCTAACGGGCACTTGGAACATCTAGGTTCCCTATCGGGCACTTGGACTATGTAGGTTAACTAGCGGACACTTGGACAATCTAGGTTCTCTAGCGGGCACTTGGACTATATAGGTTCCCTACGGGCACTTGAACTATCTAGGTTCCCTAACGGGCACTTGGAATATGTAGGTTCCCTATCGGGCACTTGGACTATGTAGGTTCCTCAGCGGGCACTTGGACTATCTAGGTTCCCTAACGGGCACTTGGAATATGTAGGTTCCCTATCGGGCACTTGGACTATGTAGGTTCGTCAGCGGGCACTTGGACTATGTAGGTTACCTAGCGGGCACTTCGTCTATCTAGGTTAACTAGCAGGCACTTGGATTATCTAGGTTAACTAATGGGGACTTGGACTATGTATGTTCCAGTGCGGGCACTTGGACTATCTAGGTTCCCTAAAGGGCACTTGGACTATCTACGTTACCTAGCGGGCACTTGGAATATGTAGGTTAACTAGCGGACAATTGGACGATCTAGGTTAACTAGCGGGTACTTGGACTATCTAGGTTAACTAGCGGTCCCTTGGACAATAGGTTAACTAGCGGACACTTGCACTATGTAGGTTAACTAGTGAGGCCATTGACTATGTAGGTTAACTAGTGGGCACTTGGACTATCTAGGTTAACTAGCGGGCACTTGGACGATATAGGTTAACTAGCGGGCACTTGGATTATCTAGGTTACCTAGCGGGCACTTGGACTATGTACGTTCCCTAGCGGGCATTTGGACTATATAGATAAACTAGCGGGCACTTAGACTCTGTAGGTTACCTAGCGGGCACTTGGACTATCTAGGTTAACGAACGGGCACTTGGACTATGTAGGTTAACGAACGGGCACTTGGACTATGTAGGTTAACTAGCGGGCACTTGGACTATCTAGGTTAACTAGCTGACCTTGGACTATGTAGGTTAACTATCGGGCACTTCGACTATCTAGGTTAACTAGCGGGCTCTTGGACTATCTAGGTTAACTAGGGTTCACTTGCACAACGCAGGTTCCCTAGCGGGCACTGTGACTATGTAAGTTCCCTACGGGCATTTGGACTATCTAGGTTAACTAGCGGGCACTTGGACTATCTAGGTTAATTAGCGGGCACTTGTACAATGCAGGTTCCCTAGCGGGCACTTTGACTATGTAGGTTCCCTAGCGGGCACTTGGACTATATAGGTTCCCTATGGGCACTTGGACTATCTAGGTTCCCTAACTGGCACTTGGAATATGTAGGTTCCCTATCGGGCACTTGGACTATGTAGGTTCCTCAGCGGACACTTGGACTATGTAGGTTCCCTAACGGGCACTTGGACTATGTAGGTTCCCTATCGGGCATTGGACTATGTAGGTTCGTCAGCGGGCACTTGGACTATGTAGGTTACCTAGCGGGCACTTCGTCTATCTAGGTTAACAAGCAGGCACTTGGATTATCTAGGTTAACTAATGGGGACTTGGACTATGTTTGTTCCAGTGCGGGCACTTGGACTATCTAGGTTCCCTAAAGGGCACTTGGACTATCTATGTTACCTAGCGGGCACTTGGAATATGTAGGTTAACTAGCGGACAATTGGACGATCTAGGTTAACTAGCGGGTACTTGGACTATCTAGGTTAACTAGCGGTCCCTTGGACAATAGGTTAACTAGCGGACACTTGCACTATGTAGGTTAACTAGTGAGGCCATTGACTATGTAGGTTAACTAGTGGGCACTTGGACTATCTAGGTTAACTAGCGGGCACTTGGACGATATAGGTTAACTAGCGGGCACTTGGATTATCTAGGTTACCTAGCGGGCACTTGGACTATGTACGTTCCCTAGCGGGCATTTGGACTATATAGATAAACTAGCGGGCACTTAGACTCTGTAGGTTACCTAGCGGGCACTTGGACTATCTAGGTTAACGAACGGGCACTTGGACTATGTAGGTTAACGAACGGGCACTTGGACTATGTAGGTTAACTAGCGGGCACTTGGATTATCTAGGTTAACTAGCTGACCTTGGACTATGTAGGTTAACTATCGGGCACTTCGACTATCTAGGTTAACTAGCGGGCTCTTGGACTATCTAGGTTAACTAGGGTTCACTTGCACAACGCAGGTTCCCTAGCGGGCACTGTGACTATGTAAGTTCCCTACGGGCATTTGGACTATCTAGGTTAACTAGCGGGCACTTGGACTATCTAGGTTAATTAGCGGGCACTTGTACAATGCAGGTTCCCTAGCGGGCACTTTGACTATGTAGGTTCCCTAGCGGGCACTTGGACTATATAGGTTCCCTATGGGCACTTGGACTATCTAGGTTCCCTAACTGGCACTTGGAATATGTAGGTTCCCTATCGGGCACTTGGACTATGTAGGTTCCTCAGCGGACACTTGGACTATGTAGGTTCCCTAACGGGCACTTGGACTATGTAGGTTCCCTATCGGGCATTGGACTATGTAGGTTAACTAGCGGACACTTGGACAATCTAGGTTACCTGGGGGGAACTTGAACTATGTACATTCCCTAGCGGGCACTTGGACTATCTAGGTTACCTAGCGGGCACTTGGACTATGTACGTCCCCTAGCGGGAACTTGGACTATCTAGGTTAACTAGAGGGCACTTAGACGATCTAGGGTAACTAGCGGGCACTTGGACTATCTAGGTTAACTAGCGGGCACTTGGATAATCTAGATTAACTAGCGGGCCCTTGCACTATCTATGTTTACTAGCGGGCAATTGGATTATCTATATTAACTAGTGGGCACTTAGACGATCTAGGTTAACTAGCGGGCACTTGGACTATCTATGTTAACTAGCGGGGACTTGGACTATGTAGGTTACTCCGCGGGCACTTGGACTATGTAGGTTCCCTATCAGCCTCTTGGACTATGTAGGTTAACTAGCGGACACTTGGACAATCTAGGTTCTCTAGCGGGCACTTGGACTATATAGGTTCCCTACGGGCAATTGGACTATCTATGTTCCCTAACGGGCACTTGGAATATGTAGGTTCCCTATCGGGCACTTGGACTATGTAGGTTCCTCAGCGGGCACTTGGAATATGTAGGTTATGTAGCGGGCACTTGGACTATCTAGGTTAACTAGCAGGCACTTGGATTATCTAGGTTAACTAATGGGGACTTGGGCTATGTATGTTCCAGTGCGGGCACTTGGACTATCTAGGTTCCCTAAAGGGCACTTGGACTATCTAGGTTACCTAGCGGGGACTTGGACTATGTAGGTTAACTAGCGGACAATTGGACGATCTAAGTTAACTAGCGGGTACTTGGACTATCTAGGTTAACTAGCGGTCCCTTGGACAATAGGTTAACTAGCGGACACTTGCACTATGTAGGTTAACTAGCGGGCCCATTGACTATGTAGGTTAACTAGTGGTCACTTGGACGATCTAGGTTAACTAGCGGGCACTTGGACGATATAGATTAACTAGCGGGCACTTGGATTATCTAGGTTACCTAGCGGGCACTTGGACTATGTACGTTCCCTAGCGGGCATTTGGACTATATAGATAACCTAGCGGGCACTTAGACTTTGTAGGTTACCTAGCGGGCACTTGGACTATCTAGGTTAACGAACGGGCACTTGGACTATGTAGGTTAACTAGCGGGCACTTGGACTATCTAGGTTAACTAGCTGACCTTGGACTATGTAGGTTAACTATCGGGCACTTCGACTATCTTGGTTAACTAGCGGGCACTTGGACTATCTAGGTTAACTAGCGTTCACTTGCACAATGCAGGTTCCCTAGCGGGCACTTTGACTATGTAAGTTCCCTAGCGTGCATTTGGACTATGTAGGTTAACTAGCGGGCACTTGGACTATCTAGGTTAAATAGCGGGCACTTGGACTATCTATGTTAAGTAGCGAGCACTTGGACTATCTAGGTAAACTAGCGGGCATTTGGACTATGAGGGTCCTTAGCGGGCATTTGGACTATATTGATTACCTAGCGGGCACTTGGACTATGTAGGTAAACGAACAGGCACTTGGACTATGTAGGTAACCTAGTGGTCACTTGAACTGTCTAGGTTACCTAGCGGGCACTTAGAGTATGTAGGTTAACTAGGGGGCACTTGGACTACGTAGGTTAACTAGTGGGCCCTTGGACGATGTAGGTTAACTAGCGGGCCCTTGGACTATGTAGGTTAACTGGCGGGCCCTTGGACTATGTAGGTTAACTAGCGGGCACTTGGACGATCTAGGTTAACTAGCGGATACTTGGACTATGTAGGTTAACTTGCGGGCCCTTAGACTATGTAGATTAACTAGAGGCACTTGGACTATGTAGGTTAACCAGCGGGCACTTGGACTATCTACGTTACTTAGCTGGCACTTGGACAATGTATGTTCCAGAGCGGGCACTTGGACTATGTAGGTTCCCTAGCAGGCACTTGGACTATGTAGGTTCCCTAGCGGGCACTTGTACTGTGTAGGTTAACTAGCGGACACTTGGATGATCTAGGTTAACTAGCCGGCACTTGGACTATGTAGGTTAACAAGCGGTCCCTTGAACTATGTAGATTAACTAGCGGCACTTGGACTATCTACGTTAACTAGCGGGCCCTTGGACTATGTAGATTCCCTAGCGGGCACTTGGACTACGTAGGTTCCCTAGCGGGCACTTAGACTCTGTATGTTCCCTAGCAGGCACTTGGACTATATATGTTCCTTACGGACACTTTAACTATGTAAGTTAACTAACGGGCACTTGGACTATGTACGTTAACTAGCGCGCCCTTGGACTATCTAGGTAACTAGCGGACACTTGGACTATGTAGGTTAACTACCGGGCACTTGGACTATGTAGGTTAACTAGGGGACACTTGCACTATATAGGTTACCTAACGGCACTTGGACTATCTAGGTTAACTAGCGGGCACTTGGACTATCTGGGTTAACTAGCGTGCACTTGGACTATGTAGGTTCCTTAGCGGGAACTTGGATATCTAGTTTACCTAGCGGGCACTTGGACTATGTAGGTTAACTAGCGGGCCCTTGGACTATCTAGGTTACATAGCTGGAACTTGGACAATATAGGTTACCTTGCGGGCACTTGGACTATGTAGGTTAACCGAGGCACTTGGACGATCTAGGTTAAATAGTGGGTCCTTGGACTATGTAGGTTAACGAACGGGCATTTGGACTATGTAGGTTACCTAGCAGGCACTTGGACTATGTAGGTTACCTAGCGGGTACTTGGACTATCTAGGTTAACGAACTGGCACTTGGAATATCTAGGTTAACTAGCGGTCACTTGGACTATGTAGGTTACCTAGCGGGCACTTGCACTATCTAGGTTACCTAGAGGGCACTTGGACTATGTAGGTTAATTAGCGGGCATTTGGAATATGTAGGTAACTTAGCGGGCACTTGGACAGTCCCGGTTACCTAGCTTGCACTTGGACTTCTAGGTTAACCAATGGGCACTTGGACTATGTATGTTGCATAGCGGGCAATTGGATTATCTAGGTTAGGTAACGGGCACTTGGACTATCTAGGTTACCTAGCGGGAACTTGGACTATTTAGGTTACCTAGCCGGCACTTGGACTATCTAGGTTACCTAACGGGCACTTGGACTATCTTGATTTCTTAGCGGGCACTTGGACTATATAGGTTACCTAGCGGGCCCTTGGACTATGTAGGTTACCTAGCAAGCACTTGGACTATCTAGGTTAATGAAATGGCACTTGGACTATGTAGGTTACCTAGCGGGCACTTGGATTATCTAGGTTAGCTAACAGAAACTTGGAATATCTAGGTTACCTAGCGGGCACTTGGACTATGGAGGTTACCTTGCGGGGACTTGTACTATCTAGGTTACCTAACGGGAACTTCGACTATGTAGGTTAACTAGCATACACTTGGACGATCTAGGTTAACTAGCGGGCACTTGGAATATCTAGGTTAACTAGCGGGGCCTTGGACTATGTAGGTTAACTAGCAGGCACTTGGACTATGTAGGTTAACTAGCGGGCACTTGGACTATCTAGGTTAACTAGCTGACCTTCGACTATGTAGGTTAACTATTGGGCACTTCGACTATCTAAGTTAACTAGCGGGCACTTGGAGTATCTAGGTTAACTAGCGGGCACTTGCACAAAGCAGGTTCCCTAGCGGGCACTTTTACTATGTAGGTTCCCTAGCGGGCACTTGGAATATATAGGTTCCCTACGGGCACTTGGACTATCTAGGTTCCCTAACGGGCACTTGGACTATGTAGGTTCCTCTGCGGGCACTTGGACTATGTAGGTTCCCTATCAGGCACTTGGAATATGTAGGTTAACTATCGGGCACTTGGACTATGTAGGTTAACTAGCGGGCACGTGGACTATCTAGGTTAAGTCGCGGGCACTTGTACAATGCAGGTTCCCTAGCGGGCATTTTGAGTATGTAGGTTCCCTAGCGGGCACTTGGACTATATAAGTTCCCTACGGGCACTTGGACTATCTAGGTTCCCTAACGGGCACTTGGAATATGTAGGTTCCCTATCGGGCACTTGGACTATGTAGGTTCCTCAGCGGGCACTTGGACTATGTAGGTTCCCTATCGGGCATTGGACCATGTATGTGAACTAGCAGGACATTGGACTATCTAAGTTACCTAGAGGGCACTTGGACTATGTAGTTTAACTAGCGGACACTTGGACAATCTAGGTTACCTAGCGGGCACTTGAACTATGTACATACCTTGGCGGGCACTTGTACTATTTAGGTTACCTAGCGGGCACTTGGACTATGTACGTCCCCTAGCGGGCACTTGGACTATCTAGGTTAACTAGAGGGCCCTTGGACTATGTAGGTTAACTAGCGGGCACTTGGATTATCTAGGTTAACTAGCGGGCACTTAGACGATGTAGGTTAACTAGTGGGCACTTGGACTATCTAGGTTTACTAGCGGGCACTTGGACTATCTAGGTTAACTAGCGGGCACTTGGACTATGTAGTTTCCCTAGTGGGCATTTGGATTATTTAGGTTACCTAGTGGGCACTTGGACTATGTAGGTTACCTAGCAGGCACTTGGACTATCTAGGTTAAGGAAATGGCACTAGGACTATGTAGGTTACCTAGCGGGCACTTGGATTATCTAGGTTAGCTAACAGGAACGTGGAATATCTAGGTTATCTAGCGGGCACTTGGACTATGTAGTTTAACGAACGGGCACTTGGACTATGTAGGTAACCTAGTGGTCACTTGAAATGTCTAGGTTACCTAGCGGGCACTTGGACTATGTAGGTTAACTAGCGGGCACTTGGACTAGCTAGGTTAACTAGCGGGCCCTTGGACGATGTAGGTTAACTAGCGGGCACTTGGACAATGTACGTCCCCTAGCGGGCCCTTGGACTGTGTAAGTTCCCTAGTGGGCACTTGGACTATGTGGGTTTCCTGGCGGGCATTTGGACTATCTAGGTTACCTAACGGGCACTTGGACTATGTAGGATACCTAGCAGGCACTTGGACTATGTAGGATCCCTATCGGGCACTTGGAAAATGTAGGTTAACTAGGAGGCACTAGGACTATGTAGGTTACCAAACGGGCCCTTAGACTATCTAGGTTACCTAGCGAGCATTTGGACTATGTAGGCTCCCTAGCGGTCATTTTGACTATATAGGTTACCTAGCGGGAACTTAGACTTTGTAGGGTACCTAGCGGGCACTTGGACTATCTAGGTTACCTAGCTGGCACTTGAACTATCTACGTTACCTAGCGGGTACTTGGAGTATGTAGGTTACCTACCGGGCTGTTGGACTATCTAGGTTACCATGCGGGCACTTGGACTATCTAGGTTAACTAACGGGCACTTGGACTATGTATGTTCCCTAGCGGGCCCTTGGACTATGTAAGTTCCCTAGCGGGCACTTGGACTATGTGGGTTTCCTTGCGGGCATTTGGACTATCTAGGTTACGTAACGGGCACTTGGACTGTTTGGGTTCCCTAGCGGGCATTTGGACTATCTAGGTTACCTAGCGGGCACTTGGACTATGTACGTTCCCTAGCGGGCACTTGGATTATCTAGGTTACCTAGCGGGCACTTGGACTATGTACATTTCCTAGCGGGTACTTGGACTATCTATGTTTTCTAGCGAGCACTTGGACTATGTAGGTTCCCTATCGGGCACTTGGACTAGATAGGTTCCCTAGCGGGCACTTGGTCTATCTAGGTTAACTAGCGGGCACTTGGACTATCTATGTTAAGTAGCGAGCACTTGGACTATCTAGGTAAACTAGCGGGCATTTGGACTATTAGGGTCCCTAGCGGGCATTTGTACTATATTGGTTACCTAGCGGGCACTTGGACTATGTAGGTAAACGAACAGTCACTTGGACTATGTAGGTAACCTAGTGGTCACTTGAACTGTCTAGGTTACCTAGCGGGCACTTGGAGTATGTAGGTTAACTAGGGGGCACTTGGACTACGTAGGTTAACTAGTGGGCCCTTGGACGATGTAGGTTAACTATCGGGCCCTTGGACTATGTAGGTTAACTAGCGGGCCCTTGGACTATGTAGGTTAACTAGCGGGCACTTGGACGATCTAGCTTAACTAGCGGATACTTGGACTATGTAGGTTAACTTGCGGGCCCTTAGACTATGTAGATTAACTAGAGGCACTTGGAGTATCTACGTTAACTACCGGGCCCTTGGACTATGTAGATTTCCTAGCGGGCACTTGGATTATGTATGTTCCAGAGCGGGCACTTGCACTATCTAGGTTACCTAGCGGGCACTTGGACTATGTAGGTTAATTAGCGGGCATTTGGACTATGTAGGTAACCTAGCGGGCACTTGGACAGTCCCGGTTACCTAGCTTGCACTTGGACTTCTAGGTTAACCAATGGGCACTTGGACTATGTATGTTGCATAGCGGGCAATTGGATTATCTAGGTTAGGTAACGGGCACTTGGACTATCTAGGTTACATAGCGGGCACTTGGACTATCTAGGTTACCTAACGGGCACTTGGACTATCTTGATTTCTTAGCGGGCACTTGGACTATATAGGTTACCTAGCGGGCCCTTGGACTATGTAGGTTACCTAGCAGGCACTTGGACTATCTAGGTTAACGAAATGGCACGTGGACTATGTAGGTTACCTAGCGGGCACTTGGATTATCTAGGTTAGCTAACAGAAACTTGGAATATCTAGGTTACCTAGCGGGCACTTGGACTATGGAGGTTACCTTGCGGGGACTTGTACTATCTAGGTTACCTAACGGGAACTTGGACTATGTAGGTTAACTAGCATACACTTGGACGATCTAGGTTAACTAGCGGGCACTTGGAATATCTAGGTTAACTAGCGGGGCCTTGGACTATGTAGGTTACCTAGCAGGCACTTGGACTGTCTAGGTTACCTAGCGGGCACTTGGACTATCTAGGTTAACTAGCGATCACTTGGACTATGTAGGTTACCTAGCGGGCACTTGCACTATCTATGTTACCTAGCGGGCACTTGGACTATCTAGGTTAATTAGCTGGCATTTGGACTATGTAGGTAACCTAGCGGGCACTTGGACAGTCCCGGTTACCTAGCTTGCACTTGGACTTCTAGGTTAACCAATGGGCACTTGGACTATGTATGTTGCATAGCGGGCAATTGGATTATCTAGGTTAGGTAACGGGCACTTGGACTATCTAGGTTACGTAGCGGGCACTTGGACTATCTAGGTTACCTAATGGGCACTTGGACTATCTTGATTTCTTAGCGGGCACTTGGACTATATAGGTTACCTAGCGGGCCCTTGGACTATGTAGGTTACCTAGCAGGCACTTGGACTATCTAGGTTAACGAAATGGCACTTGGACTATGTTGGTTACCTAGCGGGCACTTGGATTATCTAGGTTAGCTAACAGAAACTTGGAATATCTAGGTTACCTATCGGGCACTTGGACTATGGAGGTTACCTTGCGGGGACTTGTACTATCTAGGTTACCTAACGGGAACTTGGACTTTGTAGGTTAACTAGCATACACTTGGACGATCTAGGTTAACTAGCGGGCACTTGGAATATCTAGGTTAACTAGCGGGGCCTTGGACTATGTAGGTTACCTAGCAGGCACTTGGACTGTCTAGGTTACCTAGCGGGCACTTGGACTATCTAGGTTAACTAGCGGTCACTTGGACTATGTAGGTTACCTAGCGGGCACTTGCACTATCTAGGTTACCTAGCGGGCACTTGGACTATGTAGGTTAATTAGCGGGCATTTGGACTATGTAGGTAACCTAGCGGGCACTTGGACAGTCCCGGTTACCTTGCTTGCACTTGGACTTCTAGGTTAACCAATGGGCACTTGGACTATGTATGTTGCATAGCGGGCAATTGGATTATCTAGGTTAGGTAACGGGCACTTGGACTATCTAGGTTACCTAGCGGGAACTTGGACTATTTAGGTTACCTAGCGGGCACTTGGACTATCTAGGTTACCTAACGGGCACTTGGACTATCTTGATTTCTTAGCGGGCACTTGGACTATATAGGTTACCTAGCGGGCCCTTGGACTATGTAGGCTACCTAGCAGGCACTTGGACTATCTAGGTTAACGAAATGGCACTTGGACTATGTAGGTTACCTATCGGGCACTTGGATTATCTAGGTTAGCTAACAGAAACTTGGAATATCTAGGTTACCTAGCGGGCACTTGGACTATGGAGGTTACCTTGCGGGGATTTGTACTATCTAGGTTACCTAACGGGAACTTGGACTATGTAGGTTAACTATCATACACTTGGACGATCTAGGTTAACTAGCGGGCACTTGGAATATCTAGGTTAACTAGCGGGGCCTTGGACTATGTAGGTTAACTAGCAGGCACTTGGACTATATAGGTTAACTAGCGGGCACTTGGACTATCGAGGTTCCCTAACTGGCACTTGGAATATGTAGGTTCCCTATCGGGCACTTGGACTATGTAGGTTCCTCAGCGGACACTTGGACTATGTAGGTTCCCTAACGGGCACTTGGACTATGTAGGTTCCCTATCGGGCATTGGACTATGTAGGTTAACTAGCGGACACTTGGACAATCTAGGTTACCTAGCGGGCACTTGAACTATGTACATTCCCTAGCGAGCACTTGGACTATCTAGGTTACCTAGCGGGCACTTGGACTATGTACGTCCCCTAGCGGGAACTTGGACTATCTAGATTAACTAGCGGGCCCTTGCACTATCTATGTTTACTAGCGGACAATTGGATTATCTAGGTTAACTAGTGGGCACTTAGACGATCTAGGTTAACTAGCGGGCACTTGGACTATCTATGTTAACTAGCGGGCACTTGGACTATGTAGGTTACTCCCGGGCACTTGGACTATATAGGTTCCCTATCAGCCTCTTGGACTATGTAGGTTAACTAGCGGACACTTGGACAATCTAGGTTCTCTAGCGGGCACTTGGACTATATAGGTTCCCTACGGGCACTTGGACTATCTAGGTTCCCTAATGGGCACTTTGACTATGTAGGTTCCCTAGCGGGCACTTGGACTATATAGGTTCCCTATCGGGCACTTGGACTATGTAGGTTCCTCAGCGGGCACTTGGACTATGTAGGTTATGTAGCGGGCACTTGGACTATCTAGGTTAACTAGCAGGCACTTGGATTATCTAGGTAAACTAATGGGGACTTGGGCTATGTATGTTCCAGTGCGGGCACTTGGACTATCTAGGTTCCCTAAAGGGCACTTGGACTATCTAGGTTACCTAGCGGGCACTTGGACTATGTAGGTTAACTAGCGGACCATTGGACGATCTAGGTTAACTAGCGGGTACTTGGACTATCTAGGTTAACTAGCGGTCCCTTGGACAATAGGTTAACTAGCGGACACTTGCACTATGTAGGTTAACTAGCGGGCCCATTGACTATGTAGGTTAACTAGTGGGCACTTGGACGATCTAGGTTAACTAGCGGGCACTTGGACGATATAGATTAACTAGCGGGCACTTGGATTATCTAGGTTACCTAGCGGGCACTTGGACTATGTACGTTCCCTAGCGGGCATTTGGACTATATAGATAACCTAGCGGGCACATAGACCTTGTAGGTTACCTAGCGGGCACTTGGACTATCTAGGTTAACGAACGGGCACTTGGACTATGTAGGTTAACTAGCGGGCACTTCGACTATCTAGGTTAACTAGCGGGCACTTGGACTATCTAGGTTAACTAGCGTTCACTTGCACAATGCAGGTTCCCTAGTGGGCACTTTGACTATGTAAGTTCCCTAGCGTGCATTTGGACTATGTAGGTTAACTAGCGGGCACTTGGACTATCTAGGTTAAATAGCGGGCACTTGGACTTTCTATGTTAAGTAGCGAGCACTTGGACTATCTAGGTAAACTAGCGGGCATTTGGACTATTAGGGTCCCTAGCGGGCATTTGGACTATATTGATTACCTAGCGGGCACTTGGACTATGTAGGTAAACGAACAGGCACTTGGACTATGTAGGTAACCTAGTGGTCACTTGAACTGTCTAGGTTACCTAGCGGGCACTTAGAGTATGTAGGTTAACTAGGGGGCACTTGGACTACGTAGGTTAACTAGCGGGCCCTTGGACGATGTAGGTTAACTAGCGGGCCCTTGGACTATGTAGGTTAACTGGCGGGCCCTTGGACTATGTAGGTTAACTAGCGGGCACTTGGACGATCTAGGTTAACTAGCGGATACTTGGACTATGTAGGTTAACTTGCGGGCCCTTAGACTATGTAGATTAACTAGAGGCACTTGGACTATGTAGGTTAACTAGCGGGCACTTGGACTATCTAGGTTACTTAGCTGGCACTTGGACTATGTATGTTCCAGAGCGGGCACTTGGACTATGTAGGTTCCCTAGCAGGCACTTGGACTATGTAGGTTCCCTAGCGGGCACTTGTACTATGTAGGTTAACTAGCGGACACTTGGACGATCTAGGTTAACTAGCCGGTACTTGGACTATGTAGGTTAACAAGCGGTCCCTTGAACTATGTAGATTAACTAGCGGCACTTGGACTATCTACGTTAACTAGCGGGCCCTTGGACTATGTAGATTCCCTAGCGGGCACTTGGACTACGTAGATTCCCTAGCGGGCACTTAGACTCTGTATATTCCCTAGCAGGCACTTGGACTATATATGTTCCTTACGGACACTTTAACTATGTAAGTTAACTAACGGGCACTTGGACTATGTAGGTTAACTAGCGCGCCCTTGGACTATCTAGGTAAACTAGCGGGCACTTGGACTATTTGGTTAACTACCGGGCACTTGGACTATGTAGGTTAACTAGGGGACACTTGCACTATATAGGTTACCTAACGGCACTTGGACTATCTAGGTTAACTAGCGGGCACTTGGACTATCTGGGTTAACTAGCGTGCACTTGGACTATGTAGGTTCCTTAGCGGGAACTTGGATATCTAGTTTACCTAGCGGGCACTTGGACTATGTAGGTTAACTAGCGGGCCCTTGGACTATCTAGGTTACATAGCTGGAACTTGGACTATATAGGTTACCTTGCGGGCACTTGGACTATGTAGGTTGACCGAGGCACTTGGACGATCTAGGTTAAATAGTGGGTCCTTGGACTATGTAGTTTAACGAACGGGCATTTGGACTATGTAGGTTCCTAGCAGGCACTTGGACTATGTAGGTTACCTAGCGGGTACTTGGACTATTTAGGGTAACGAACGGGCACTTGGACTATCTAGGTTAACTAGCGGTCACTTGGACTATGTAGGTTACCTAGCGGGCACTTGCACTATCTAGGTTATCAAGAGGGCACTTGGACTATGTAGGTTAATTAGCGGGCATTTGGAATATGTAGGTAACCTAGCGGGCACTTGGACAGTCCCGGTTACCTAGCTTGCACTTGGATTTCTAGGTTAACCAATGGGCACTTGGACTATGTATGTTGCATAGCGGGCAATTGGATTATCTAGGTTAGGTAACGGGCACTTGGACTATCTAGGTTACCTAGCGGGAACTTGGACTATTTAGGTTACCTAGCGGGCACTTGGACTATCTAGGTTACCTAACGGGCACTTGGACTATCTTGATTTCTTAGCGGGCACTTGGACTATATAGGTTACCTAGCGGGCCCTTGGACTATGTAGGTTACCTAGCAGGCACTTGGATTATCTATGTTAACGAAATGGCACTTGGACTATGTAGGTTACCTAGCGGGCACTTGGATTATCTAGGTTAGCTAACAGAAACTTGGAATATCTAGGTTACCTAGCGGGCACTTGGACTATGGAGGTTACCTTGCGGGGACTTGTACTATCTAGGTTACCTAACGGGAACTTGGACTATGTAGGTTAACTAGCATACACTTGGACGATCTAGGTTAACTAGCGGGCACTTGGAATATCTAGGTTAACTAGCGGGGCCTTGGACTATGTAGGTTAACTAGCAGGCACGTGGACTATGTAGGTTAACTAGCGGGCACTTGGACTATCTAGGTTAACTAGCTGACCTTGGACTATGTAGGTTAACTATTGGGCACTTCGACTATCTAAGTTAACTAGCGGGCACTTGGACTATCTAGGTTAACTAGCGGGCACTTGCACAAAGCAGGTTCCCTAGCGGGCACTTTTACTATGTAGGTTCCTTAGCGGGCACTTGGATTATATAGGTTCCCTACGGGCACTTGGACTATCTAGGTTCCCTAACGGGCACTTGGACTATGTAGGTTCCTCTGCGGGCACTTGGACTATGTAGGTTCCCTATCAGGCACTTGGACTATGTAGGTTAACTATCAGGCACTTGGACTATGTAGGTTAACTAGCGGGCACGTGGACTATCTAGGTTAATTCGCGGGCACTTGTACAATGCAGGTTCCCTAGCGGGCATTTTGAGTATGTAGGTTACCTAGCGGGCACTTGGACTATATAGGTTCCCTACGGGCACTTGGACTATCTAGGTTCCCTAACGGGCACTTGGAATATGTAGGTTCCCTATCGGGAACTTGGACTATGTAAGTTCCTCAGCGGGCACTTGGACTATGTAGGTTCCCTATCGGGCATTGGACTATGTAGTTGAACTAACAGGACCTTGGACTATCTAAGTTACCTAGTGGGCACTTGGACTATGTAGTTTAACTAGCGGACACTTGGACTATCTAGGTTACCTAACGGGCACTTGGACTATGTACATCCCCTAGCGGGCACTTGGACTATCTAGGTTAACTAGAGGGCCCTTGGACTATGTAGGTTATCTAGCGGGCACTTGGATTATCTAGGTTAACTAGCGGGCACTTAGACGATCTAGGTTAACTAGTGGGCACTTGGACTATCTAGGTTAACTAGCGGGCACTTGGACTATCTAGATTAACTAACGGGCCCTTATACAATCTAGGTTTACTAGCGGGCACTTGGACTATCTAGGTTAACTAGCGGGCACTTGGACTATGTAGTTTCCCTAGTGTGCATTTGGATTATTTAGGTTACCTAGTGGGCACTTGGACTATGTAGGTTACCTAGCAGGCACTTGGACTATCTAGGTTAACGAAATGGCACTAGGACTATGTAGGTTACCTAGCGGGCACTTGGATTATCTAGGTTAGCTAACAGGAACTTGGAATATCTAGTTTATCTAGCGGGCACTTGGACTATGTAGGTTAACGAACGGGCACTTGGACTATGTAGGTCACCTAGTGGTCACTTGAAATGTGTAGGTTACCTAGCGGGCACTTGGACAATGTAGGTTAACTAGCGGGCACTTGGACTAGCTACGTTAACTAGCGGGCCCTTGGACGATGTAGGTTAACTAGGGGGCACTTGGACTATTTACGTACCGTAGCGGGCCCTTGGACTATGTAAGTTCCCTAGCGGGCACTTGGACTATGTGGGTTTCCTGGCAGGCATTTGGACTATCTAGGTTACCTAACGGGCACTTGGACTATGTAGGTTACCTAGCAGGCACTTGGACTATGTAGGATCCCTAACGGGCACTTGGAAAATGTAGGTTAACTAGGAGGCACTAGGACTATGTAGGTTACCAAACGGGCCCTTAGACTATCTAGGTTACCTAGCGAGCATTTGGACTATGTAGGCTCCCTAGCGGTCATTTTGACTATATAGATTACCTAGCGGGAACTTAGACTTTCTAGGGTACCTAGCGGGCACTTGGACTATCTAGGTTACCTAGCTGGCACTTGAACTATCTACGTTACCTAGCGGGTACTTGGAGTATGTAGGTTACCTACCGGGCTGTTGGACTATCTAGGTTACCATGCGGGCACTTGGACTATCTAGGTTAACTAACGGGCACTTGGACTATGTATGTTCCCTAGCGGGCCCTTGGACTATGTAAGTTCCCTAGCGGGCACTTGGACTATGTGGGTTCCCTTGCGGGCATTTGGACTATCTAGGTTACGTAACGGGCACTTGGACTGTTTGGGTTCCCTAGCGGGCATTTGGACTATCTAGGTTACCTAGCGGGCACTTGGACTATGTACGTTCCCTAGCGGGCACTTGGATTATCTAGGTTACCTAGCGGGCACTTGGACTATGTACGTTTCCTAGCGGGTACTTGGACTATCTATGTTATCTAGCGGGCACTTGGACTATGTAGGTTCCCTATCGGGCACTTGGACAAGATAGGTTCCCTAGCGGGCACTTGGTCTATCTAGGTTAACTAGCGGGCACTTGGACTATCTATGTTAAGTAGCGAGCACTTGGACTATCTAGGTAAACTAGCGGGCATTTGGACTATTAGGGTCCCTAGCGGGCATTTGTACTATATTGGTTACCTAGCGGACACTTGGACTATGTAGGTAAACAAACAGTCACTTGGACTATGTAGGTAACCTAGTGGTCACTTGAACTGTCTAGGTTACCTAGCGGGCACTTGGAGTATGTAGGTTAACTAGGGGGCACTTGGACTACGTAGGTTAACTAGCGGGCCCTTGGACGATGTAGGTTAACTAGCGGGCCCTTGGACGATGTAGGTTAACTAGCGGGCCCTTGGACTATGTAGGTTAACTAGCGGGCACTTGGACGATCTAGCTTAACCAGCGGATACTTGGATTATGTAGGTTAACTTGCGGGCCCTTAGAATATGTAGATTAACTAGAGGCACTTGGACTATCTACGTTAACTAGCGGGCCCTTGGACTATGTAGATTCCCTAGCGGGCACTTGGATTATCTAGGTTAGCTAACAGAAACTTGGAATATCTAGGTTACCTAGCGGGCACTTGGACTATGTAGGTTACCTTGCGGGGACTTGTACTATCTAGGTTACCTAACGGGAACTTGGACTATGTAGGTTAACTAGCATACACTTGGACGATCTAGGTTAACTAGCGGGCACTTGGAATATCTAGGTTAACTAGCGGGGCCTTGGACTATGTAGGTTAACTAGCAGGCACGTGGACTATGTAGGTTAACTAGCGGGCACTTGGACTATCTAGGTTAACTAGCTGACCTTGGACTATGTAGGTTAACTATTGGGCACTTCGACTATCTAAGTTAACTAGCGGGCACTTGGACTATCTAGGTTAACTAGCGGGCACTTGCACAAAGCAGGTTCCCTAGCGGGCACTTTTACTATGTAGGTTCCTTAGCGGGCACTTGGATTATATAGGTTCCCTACGGGCACTTGGACTATCTAGGTTCCCTAACGGGCACTTGGACTATGTAGGTTCCTCTGCGGGCACTTGGACTATGTAGGTTCCCTATCAGGCACTTGGACTATGTAGGTTAACTATCGGGCACTTGGACTATGTAGGTTAACTAGCGGGCACGTGGACTATCTAGGTTAATTCGCGGGCACTTGTACAATGCAGGTTCCCTAGCGGGCATTTTGAGTATGTAGGTTACCTAGCGGGCACTTGGACTATATTGGTTCCCTACGGGCACTTGGACTATCTAGGTTCCCTAACGGGCACTTGGCATATGTAGGTTCCCTATCGGGCACTTGGACTATGTAAGTTCCTCAGCGGGCACTTGGACTATGTAGGTTCCCTATCGGGCATTGGACTATGTAGTTGAACTAACAGGACCTTGGACTATCTAAGTTACCTAGTGGGCACTTGGACTATGTAGTTTAACTAGCGGACACTTGGACTATCTAGGTTACCTAGCGGGCACTTAGACTATGTACATCCCCTAGCGGGCACTTGGACTATCTAGGTTAACTAGAGGGCCCTTGGACTATGTAGGTTATCTAGCGGGCACTTGGATTATCTAGGTTAACTAGCGGGCACTTAGACGATCTAGGTTAACTAGTGGGCACTTGGACTATCTAGGTTAACTAGCGGGCACTTGGACTATCTAGATTAACTAACGGGCCCTTATACAATCTAGGTTTACTAGCGGGCACTTGGACTATCTAGGTTAACTAGCGGGCACTTGGACTATGTAGTTTCCCTAGTGTGCATTTGGATTATTTAGGTTACCTAGTGGGCACTTGGACTATGTAGGTTACCTAGCAGGCACTTGGACTATCTAGGTTAACGAAATGGCACTAGGACTATGTAGGTTACCCAGCGGGCACTTGGATTATCTAGGTTAGCTAACAGGAACTTGGAATATCTAGTTTATCTAGCGGGCACTTGGACTATGTAGGTTAACGAACGGGCACTTGGACTATGTAGGTAACCTAGTGGTCACTTGAAATGTGTAGGTTACCTAGCGGGCACTTGGACAATGTAGGTTAACTAGCGGGCACTTGGACTAGCTACGTTAACTAGCGGGCCCTTGGACGATGTAGGTTAACTAGGGGGCACTTGGACTATGTACGTACCGTAGCGGGCCCTTGGACTATGTAAGTTCCCTAGCGGGCACTTGGACTATGTGGGTTTCCTGGCAGGCATTTGGACTATCTAGGTTACCTAACGGGCACTTGGACTATGTAGGTTACCTAGCAGGCACTTGGACTATGTAGGATCCCTAACGGGCACTTGGAAAATGTAGGTTAACTAGGAGGCACTAGGACTATGTAGGTTACCAAACGGGCCCTTAGACTATCTAGGTTACCTAGCGAGCATTTGGACTATGTAGGCTCCCTAGCGGTCATTTTGACTATATAGATTACCTAGCGGGAACTTAGACTTTCTAGGGTACCTAGCGGGCACTTGGACTATCTAGGTTACCTAGCTGGCACTTGAACTATCTACGTTACCTAGCGGGTACTTGGAGTATGTAGGTTACCTACCGGGCTGTTGGACTATCTAGGTTACCATGCGGGCACTTGGACTATCTAGGTTAACTAACGGGCACTTGGACTATGTATGTTCCCTAGCGGGCCCTTGGACTATGTAAGTTCCCTAGCGGGCACTTGGACTATGTGGGTTCCCTTGCGGGCATTTGGACTATCTAGGTTACGTAACGGGCACTTGGACTGTTTGGGTTCCCTAGCGGGCATTTGGACTATCTAGGTTACCTAGCGGGCACTTGGACTATGTACGTTCCCTAGCGGGCACTTGGATTATCTAGGTTACCTAGCGGGCACTTGGACTATGTACGTTTCCTAGCGGGTACTTGGACTATCTATGTTATCTAGCGGGCACTTGGACTATGTAGGTTCCCTATCGGGCACTTGGACAAGATAGGTTCCCTAGCGGGCACTTGGTCTATCTAGGTTAACTAGCGGGCACTTGGACTATCTATGTTAAGTAGCGAGCACTTGGACTATCTAGGTAAACTAGCGGGCATTTGGACTATTAGGGTCCCTAGCGGGCATTTGTACTATATTGGTTACCTAGCGGACACTTGGACTATGTAGGTAAACGAACAGTCACTTGGACTATGTAGGTAACCTAGTGGTCACTTGAACTGTCTAGGTTACCTAGCGGGCACTTGGAGTATGTAGGTTAACTAGGGGGCACTTGGACTACGTAGGTTAACTAGCGGGCCCTTGGACGATGTAGGTTAACTAGCGGGCCCTTGGACGATGTAGGTTAACTTCGGGCCCTTGGACTATGTAGGTTAACTAGCGGGCACTTGGACGATCTAGCTTAACCAGCGGATACTTGGATTATGTAGGTTAACTTGCGGGCCCTTAGAATATGTAGATTAACTAGAGGCACTTGGACTATCTACGTTAACTAGCGGGCCCTTGGACTATGTAGATTCCCTAGCGGGCACTTGGACTATGTATGTTCCAGAGCGGGCACTTGGACTATGTAGGTTCCCTAGCAGGCACTTGGACTATGTAGGTTCCCTAGCGGTCACTTGTACTATGTAGGTTAACTAGCGGACACTTGGACGATCTAGGTTAACTAGCCGGTACTTGGACTACGTAGGTTAACTAGCGGTCCCTTGAACTATGTAGATTAACTAACGGCACTTGGACTATCTACGTTAACTAGCGGGCCCTTGGACTATGTAGATTCCCTAGCGGGCACTTGGACTACGTAGGTTCCCTAGCGGGCACTTAGACTCTGTGTGTTCCCTAGCAGGCACGTGGACTATATATGTTCCTTACGGACACTTGAACTATGTAAGTTAACTAACGGGCACTTGGACTATGTAGGTTACCTAGCGCGCCCTTGGACTATCTAGGTAAACTAGCATGCACTTGGACTATGTAGGTTAACTACCGGGCACTTGGACTATGTAGGTTAACTAGGGGACACTTGCACTATATAGGTTACCTAGCGGCACTTGGACTATCTAGGTTAACTAGCGGGCACTTGGACTATCTGGGTTAACTAGCGTGCACTTGGACTATATAGGTTCCTTAGCGGGAACATGGATATCTAGTTTACCTAGCGGGCACTTGGACTATGTAGGTTAACTAGCGGGCCCTTGGACTATCTAGGTTACATAGCTGGAACTTGGACTATATAGGTTACCTTGCGGGCACTTGGACTATGTAGGTTAACCGAGGCACTTGGACGATCTAGGTTAAATAGTGGGTCCTTGGACTATGTAGGTTAACGAACGGGCATTTGGACTATGTAGGTTACCTAGCAGGCACTTGGACTGTCTAGGTTACCTAGCGGGTACTTGGACTATCTAGGTTAACGAACGGGCACTTGGACTATCTAGGTTAACTAGCGGTCACTTGGACTATGTAGGTTACCTAGCGGGCACTTGCACTATCTAGGTTACCTAGCGGGCACTTGGTCTATGTAGGTTAATTAGCGGGCATTTGGACTATGTAGGTAAACTAGCGGGCACTTGGACAGTCCCGGTTACCTAGCTTGCACTTGGACTTCTAGGTTAACCAATGGGCACTTGGACTATGTATGTTGCATAGCGGGCAATTGGATTATCTAGGTTAGGTAACGGGCACTTGGACTATCTAGGTTACATAGCGGGCACTTGGACTATCTAGGTTACCTAACGGGCACTTGGACTATCTTGATTTCTTAGCGGGCACTTGGACTATATAGGTTACCTAGCGGCCCCTTGGACTATGTAGGTTACCTAGCAGGCACTTGGACTATCTGGGTTAACGAAATGGCACTTGGACTATGTAGGTTACCTAGCGGGCACTTGGATTATCTAGGTTAGCTAACAGAAACTTGGAATATCTAGGTTACCTAGCGGGCACTTGGACTATGGAGGTTACCTTGCGGGGACTTGTACTATCTAGGTTACCTAACGGGAACTTGGACTATGTAGGTTAACTAGCATACACTTGGACGATCTAGGTTAACTAGCGGGCACTTGGAATATCTAGGTTAACTAGCGGGGCATTGGACTATGTAGGTTACCTAGCAGGCACTTGGACTGTCTAGGTTACCTAGCGGGCACTTGGACTATCTAGGTTAACTCGCGATCACTTGGACTATGTAGGTTACCTAGCGGGCACTTGCACTATCTAGGTTACCTAGCGGGCACTTGGACTATGTAGGTTAATTAGCGGGCATTTGGACTATGTAGGTAACCTAGCGGGCACTTGGACAGTCCCGGTTACCTAGCTTGCACTTGGACTTCTAGGTTAACCAATGGGCACTTGGACTATGTATGTTGCATAGCGGGCAATTGGATTATCTAGGTTAGGTAACGGGCACTTGGACTATCTAGGTTACCTAGCGGGAACTTGGACTATTTAGGTTACCTATCGGGCACTTGGACTATCTAGGTTACCTAACGCGCACTTGGACTATCTTGATTTCTTAGTGGGCACTTGGACTATATAGGTTACCTATCAGGCCCTTGGACTATGTAGGCTACCTAGCAGGCACTTGGACTATCTAGGTTAATGAAATGGCACTTGGACTATGTAGGTTACCTAGCGGGCACTTGGATTATCTAGGTTAGCTAACAGAAACTTGGAATATCTAGGTTACCTAGCGGGCACTTGGACTATGGAGGTTACCTTGCGGGCACTTGTATTATCTAGGTTACCTAACGGGAACTTGGACTATGTAGGTTAACTAGCATACACTTGGACGATCTAGGTTAACTAGCGGGCACTTGGAATATCTAGGTTAACTAGCGGGGCCTTGGACTATGTAGGTTAACTAGCAGGCACTTGGACTATGTAGGTTAACTAGCGGGCACTTGGACTATCTAGGTTAACTAGCTGACCTTGGACTATGTAGGTTAACTATAGGGCACTTCGACTATCTAGGTTAACTAGCGGGCACTTCGACTATGTAGGTTAACTAGCGGGCACTTGGACTATCTAGGTTAACTAGCTGACCTTGGACTATGTAGTTTAACTAATGGGCACTTGGACTATCTAGGTTAACTAGCGGGCACTTGGACTATCTAGGTTAACTAGCGGGCACTTGCACAAAGCAGGTTCCCTAGCGGGCACTTTTACTATGTAGGTTCCCTAGCGGGCACTTGGACTAAATAGGTTCCCTACGGGCACTTGGACTATCTAGGTTCCCTAACGGGCACTTGGACTATTTAGGTTCCTCTGCGGGCACATGGACTATGTAGGTTCCCTATCAGGCACTTGGACTATGTAGGTTAAATATTGGGCACTTGGACTATCTAGGTTAACTAGCGGGCACGTGGACTATCTAGGTTAATTAGGGGGCACTTGTACAATGCAGGTTCCCTAGCGGGCATTTTGAGTATGTAGGTTCCCTAGCGGGCACTTGGACTATATAAGTTCCCTACGTGCACTTGGACTATCTAGGTTCCCTAACGGGCACTTGGAATATGTAGGTTCCCTATCGGGCACTTGGACTATGTAGGTTCCTCAGCGGGCACTTGGACTATGTAGGTTCCCTATCGGGCATTGGACTATGTAGGTTAACTAGCAGGACCTTGGACTATCTAAGATACCTAGTGGGCACTTGGACTATGTAGTTTAACTAGCAGACACTTGGACAATCTAGGTTACCTAGCGGGCACTTGAACTATGTACATACCTTGGCGGGCACTTGGACTATCTAGGTTACCTAGCGGGCACTTGGACTATGTACGTCCCCTAGCGGGCTCTTGGACAATCTAGGTTAACTAGAGGGCCCTTGAACTATGTAGGTTAACTAGTGGGCACTTGGATTATCTAGGTAAACTAGCGGGCACTTAGACGATCTAGGTTAACTAGCGGGCACTTGGACTATCTAGGTTAACTAACGGGCCCTTATACTATCTAGGTTTACTAGCGGGCACTTGGACTATCTATGTTAAATAGCAGGCACTTGGACTATGTAGTTTCCCTAGTGGGCATTTGGATTATTTAGGTTACCTAGTGGGCACTTGGACTATGTAGGTTACCTAGCAGGCACTTGGACTATCTAGGTTAACGAAATGGCACTAGGACTATGTAGGTTACCTAGCGGGCACTTGGATTATCTAGGTTAGCTAACAGGAACTTGGAATATCTAGGTTACCTAGCGGGCACTTGGACTATGGAGGTTACCTTGCGGGCACTTGTACTATCTAGGTTACCTAACGGGAACTTGGACTATGTAGGTTAACTAGCATACACTTGGACGATCTAGGTTAACTAGCGGGCACTTGGAATATCTAGGTTAACTGGCGGTGCCTTGGACTATGTGGGTTAACTAGCAGGCACTTGGACTATGTAGGTTAACTAGCGGGCACTTGGACTATCTAGGTTAACTAGCTGACCTTGGACTATGTAGGTTAACTAATGGGCACTTCGACTATCTAGGTTAACTAGCGGACACTTGGACTATCTATGTTAACTAGCGGGCATTGCACAAAGCAGGTTCCCTAGCGTTCAATTTTACTATGTAGGTTCCCTAGCGGGCACTTGGACTATATAAGTTCCCTACGGGCACTTGGACTATGTAGGTTCCTCTGCGGGCACTTGGACTATGTAGGTTCCCTATCAGACACTTGGACTATGTAGGTTAAATATCGGGCACTTGGACTATCTAGGTTAATTAGCGGGCACTTGTACAATGCAGGTTCCCTAGCGGGCATTTTGAGTATGTAGGATCCCTAGCGGGCACTTTGACTATATAAGTTCCCTACGGGCACTTGGACTATCTAGGTTCCCTAACGGGCACATGGAATATATAGGTTCCCTATCGGGCACATGGACTATGTAGGTTCCCTATTGGGCATTGGACTATGTAGGTTAACTAGCAGGACCTTGGACTATCTAAGATACCTAGCGGGCACTTGGACTATGTAGTTTAACTAGCGGACACTTGGACAATCTAGGTTACCTAGCGGGCACTTGAACTATGTACGTCCCCTAGCGGGCACTTGGACTCTCTAGGTTACCTAGCGGGCACTTGGACTATGTACGTCCCCTAGCGGGCACTTGGACTATCTAGGTTAACTAGAGGGCCCTTGGACTATGTAGGTTAACTAGCATACACTTGGACGATCTAGGTTAACTAGCGGGCACTTGGAATATCTAGGTTAACTGGCGGTGCCTTGGACTATGTAGGTTAACTAGCAGGCACTTGGACTATGTAGGTTAACTAGCGGGCGCTTGGACTATCTAGGTTAACTAGCTGACCTTGGACTATGTAGGTTAACTAATGTGCACTTCGACTATCTAGGTTAACTAGCGGACACTTGGACTATCTATGTTAACTAGCGGGCACTTGCACAAAGCAGGTTCCCTAGCGGGCAATTTTACTATGTAGGTTCCCTAGCGGGCACTTGGACTATATAAGTTCCCTACGGGCACTTGGACTATGTAGGTTCCTCTGCGGGCACTTGGACTATGTAGGTTCCCTATCAGGCACTTGGACTATGTAGGTTAAATATCGGGCACTTGGACTATCTAGGTTAATTAGCGGACACTTGTACAATGCAGGTTCCCTAGCGGGCATTTTGAGTATGTAGGATCCCTAGCGGGCACTTGGACTATATAAGTTCCCTACGGGCACTTGGACTATCTAGGTTCCCTAACGGGCACTTGGAATATATAGGTTCCCTATTGGGCATTGGACTATGTAAGTTAACTAGCAGGACCTTGGACTATCTAAGATACCTAGCGGGCAATTGGACTATGTAGTTTAACTAGCGGACACTTGGACAATCTAGGTTACCTAGCGGGCACTTGAACTATGTACATACCTGGCGGGCACTTGGACTATCTAGGTTACCTAGCGGGCACTTGGACTATGTACGTCCCCTAGCGGGCACTTGGACTATCTAGGTTAACTAGAGGGCCCTTGGACTATGTAGGTTAACTAGCGGGCACTTGGATTATCTAGGTTAACTAGCGGGCACTTAGACGATCTAGGTTAACTAGCGGGCACTTGGACTATCTAGGTTAACTAACGGGCCCTTATACTATCTAAGTTTACTAGCGGGCACTTGGACTATCTAGGTTAACTAGCGGGCACTTGGACTATGTAGTTTCCCTAGTGGGCATTTGGATTATTTAGGTTACCTAGTGGGCACTTGGACTATGTAGGTTACCTAGCAGGCACTTGCACTATCTAGGTTAACGAAATGGCACTAGGACTATGTAGGTTACCTAGCGGGCACTTGTATTATCTAGGTTAGCTAACAGGAACTTGGAATATCTAGGTTACCTAGCGGGCACTTGGACTATGGAGGTTACCTTGCGGGCAATTGTACTATCTAGGTTACCTAACGGGAACTTGGACTATGTAGGTTAACTAGCATACACTTGGACGATCTAGGTTAACTAGCGGGCACTTGGAATATCTAGGTGAACTAGCGGGCCCTTGGACTATGTAGGTTAACTAGCAGGCACTTGGACTATGTAGGTTAACTAGCGGGAACTTGGACTATCTAGGTTAACTAGCTGACCTTGGACTATGTAGGTTAACTATCGGGCACTTGGACTATCTAGGTTAACTAGCGGGCACTTGGACTATCTAGGTTAACTAACGGGCCCTTATACTATCTAGGTTTACTAGCGGGCACTTGGACTATCTAGGTTAACTAGCAGGCACTTGGACTATGTAGTTTCCCTAGTGGGCATTTGGATTATTTAGGTTACCTAGTGGGCACTTGGACTCTGTAGGTTACCTAGCAGGCACCTGGACTATCTAGGTTAACGAAATGGCACTAGGACTATGTAGGTTACCTAGCGGGCACTTGGATTATCTAGGTTAGCTAACAGGAACTTGGAATATCTAGGTTACCTAGCGGGCACTTGGACTATGGAGGTTACCTTGCGGGCACTTGTACTATCTAGGTTACCTAACGGGAACTTGGACTATGTAGGTTAACTAGCATACACTTGGACGATCTAGGTTAACTAGCGGGCACTTGGACTATCTAGGTTAACTAACGGGCCCTTATACTATCTAGGTTTACTAGCGGGCACTTGGACTATCTAGGTTAACTAGCAGGCACTCGGACTATGTAGTTTCCCTAGTGGGCATTTGGATTATTTAGGTTACCTAGTGGGCACTTGGACTATGTAGGTTACCTAGCAGGCACTTGGACTATCTAGGTTAACGAAATGGCACTAGGACTATGTAGGTTACCTAGCGGGCACTTGGATTATCTAGGTTAGCTAACAGCAACTTGGAATATCTAGGTTACCTAGCGGGCACTTGGACTATGGAGGTTACCTTGCGGGCAATTGTACTATCTAGGTTACCTAACGGGAACTTGGACTATGTAGGTTAACTAGCATACACTTGGACGATCTAGGTTAACTAGCGGGCACTTGGAATATCTAGGTTAACTGGCGGTGCCTTGGACTATGTAGGTTAACTAGCAGGCACTTGGACTATGTAGGTTAACTAGCGGGCGCTTGGACTATCTAGGTTAACTAGCTGACCTTGGACTATGTAGGTTAACTAATGTGCACTTCGACTATCTAGGTTAACTAGCGGACACTTGGACTATCTATGTTAACTAGCGGGCACTTGCACAAAGCAGGTTCCCTAGCAGGCAATTTTACTATGTAGGTTCCCTAGCGGGCACTTGGACTATATAAGTTCCCTACGGGCACTTGGACTATGTAGGTTCCTCTGCGGGCACTTGGACTATGTAGGTTCCCTATCAGGCACTTGGACTATGTAGGTTAAATATCGGGCACTTGGACTATCTAGGTTAATTAGCGGACACTTGTACAATGCAGGTTCCCTAGCGGGCATTTTGAGTATGTAGGATCCCTAGCGGGCACTTGGACTATATAAGTTCCCTACGGGCACTTGGACTATCTAGGTTCCCTAACGGGCACTTGGAATATATAGGTTCCCTATTGGGCATTGGACTATGTAAGTTAACTAGCAGGACCTTGGACTATCTAAGATACCTAGCGGGCAATTGGACTATGTAGTTTAACTAGCGGACACTTGGACAATCTAGGTTACCTAGCGGGCACTTGAACTATGTACATACCTGGCGGGCACTTGGACTATCTAGGTTACCTAGCGGGCACTTGGACTATGTACGTCCCCTAGCGGGCACTTGGACTATCTAGGTTAACTAGAGGGCCCTTGGACTATGTAGGTTAACTAGCGGGCACTTGGATTATCTAGGTTAACTAGCGGGCACTTAGACGATCTAGGTTAACTAGCGGGCACTTGGACTATCTAGGTTAACCAACGGGCCCTTATACTATCTAAGTTTACTAGCGGGCACTTGGACTATCTAGGTTAACTAGCGGGCACTTGGACTATGTAGTTTCCCTAGTGGGCATTTGGATTATTTAGGTTACCTAGTGGGCACTTGGACTATGTAGGTTACCTAGCAGTCACTTGCACTATCTAGGTTAACGAAATGGCACTAGGACTATGTAGGTTACCTAGCGGGCACTTGTATTATCTAGGTTAGCTAACAGGAACTTGGAATATCTAGGTTACCTAGCAGGCACTTGGACTATGGAGGTTACCTTGCGGGCAATTGTACTATCTAGGTTACCTAACGGGAACTTGGACTATGTAGGTTAACTAGCATACACTTGGACGATCTAGGTTAACTAGCGGGCACTTGTAATATCTAGGTTAACTAGCGGGCACTTGGACTATGTAGGTTAACTAGCAGGCACTTGGACTATCTAGGTTCACTAGCGGGAACTTGGACTATCTAGGTTAACTAGCTGACCTTGGACTATGTAGGTTAACTATCGGGCACTTGGACTATCTAGGTTAACTAGCGGGCACTTGGACTATGTATGTTAACTAGCGGGCACTTGCACAAAGCAGGTTCCCTAGCGGGCACTTTTACTATGTAGGTTCCCTAGCGGGCACTTGGACTATCTAGGTTCCCTACGGGCACTTGGACTATCTAGGTTCCCTAACGGGCACTTGGACTATGTAGGTTCCCTATCAGGCTCTTGGACTATGTAGGTTAAATATCGGGCACTTGGACTATCTAGGTTAACTAGAGGGCACGTGGACTATCTAAGTTAATTAGCGGGCACTTGTACAATGCAGGTTCCCTAGCGGGCATTTTGAGTATGTAGGTTCCCTAGCGGGCACTTGGACTATATAAGTTCCCTAACGGGCACTTGGAATATATAGGTTCCCTATCGGGCACTTGGACTATGTAGGTTCCTCAGCGGGCACTTGGACTATGTAGGTTCCCTATTGGGCATTGGACTATGTAGGTTAACTAGCAGGACCTTGGACTATCTAAGATACCTAGCGGGCACTTGGACTATGTAGTTTAACTAGCGGACACTTGGACAATCTAGGTTACCAAGCGGGCACTTGAACTATGTACATACCTTGGCGGGCACTTGGACTATCTAGGTTACCTAGCGGGCACTTGGACTATGTACGTCCCCTAGCGGGCACTTGGACAATCTGGGTTAACTAGAGGGCCGTTGGACTATGTAGGTTAACTAGCGGGCACTTGGATTATCTAGGTTAACTAGCGGGCACTTAGACGATCTAGGTGAACTAGCGGGCACTTGGACTATCTAGGTTAACTAACGGGCCCTTATACTATCTAGGTTTACTAGCGGGCACTTGGACTATCTAGGTTAACTAGCGGGCACTTGGACTATGTAGTTTCCCTAGTGGGCTTTGGATTATTTAGGTTACCTAGTGGGCACTTGGACTATGTAGGTTACCTAGCAGGCACTTGGACTATCTAGGTTAACGAAATGGCACTAGGACTATGTAGGTTACCTAGCGGGCACTTGTATTATCTAGGTTAGCTAACAGGAACTTGGAATATCTAGGTTACCTAGCAGGCACTTGGACTATGGAGGTTACCTTGCGGGCACTTGTACTATCTAGGTTACCTAACGGGAACTTGGACTATGTAGGTTAACTAGCATACACTTGGACGATCTAGGTTAACTAGCGGGCACTTGGAATATCTAGGTTAACTAGCGGGCCCTTGGACTATGTAGGTTAACTAGCAGGCACTTGGACTATGTAGGTTAACTAGCGGGAACTTGGACTATCTAGGTTAACTAGCTGACCTTGGACTATGTAGGTTAACTATTGGGCACTTGGACTATCTAGGTTAACTAGCGGGAACTTGCACAAAGCAGGTTCCCTAGCGGGCACTTTTACTATGTAGGTTCCCTAGCGGGCACTTGGACTATATAGGTTCCCTACGGGCACTTGGACTATGTAGGTTACCTAGGGGGCACTTGTATTATCTAGGTTAGCTAACAGGAACTTGGAATATCTAGGTTACCTAGCGGGCACTTGGACTATGGAGGTTACCTTGCGGGCACTTGTACTATCTAGGTTACCTAACGGGAACTTGGACTATGTAGGTTAACTAGCATACACTTGGACGATCTAGGTTAACTAGCGGGCACTTGGAATATCTAGGTTAACTAGCGGGCCCTTGGACTATGTAGGTTAACTAGCAGGCACTTGGACTATGTAGGTTAACTAGCGGGAACTTGGACTATCTAGGTTAACTAGCTGACCTTGGACTATATAGCTTAACTATCGGGCACTTGGTCTATCTAGGTTAACTAGCGGGCACGTGGAACATCTAGGTTAATTAGCGGGCACTTGTACAATGCAGGTTCCCTAGCGGGCATTTTGAGTATGTAGGTTCCCTAGCAGGCACTTGGACTATCTAGGTTCCCTAACGGGCACTTGGAATATGTAGGTTCCTCAGCGGGCACTTGGACTATGTAGGTTCCCTATCGGACATTGGACTATGTAGGTTAACTAGCAGGACCTTGGACTATGTAGGTAAAAAACGGGCACTCGGACAGTTCCGGTTACCTAGCTTGCACTTGGACTTCTAGGTTAACCAATGGGCACTTGGACTATGTATGTTGCATAGCGGGCAATTGGATTATGTAGGTTAGGTAACGGGCACTTGGACAATCTAGGTTACCTAGCAGGAACTTGGACTATTTAGGTTACCTAGCGGGCACTTGGACTATCTAGGTTACCTAACGGGCATTTGGACTATCTTGATTTCTTAGCGGGGACTTGGACTATATAGGTTACCTAGCGGGACCTTGGACTATGTAGGTTACCTAGCAGGCACTTGGACAATCTAGGTTAACGAAATTGCACTTGGACTATGTAGGTTACCTAGCGGGCACTTGGATTATCTAAGTTAGCTAACAGGAACTTGGAATATCTAGGTAACCTAGCGGGCACTTGGACTATGGAGGTTACCTTGCGGGGACTTGTACTATCTAGGTTACCTAACGGGAACTTGGACTATGTAGGTTAACTAGCATACACTTGGACGATCTAGGTTAACTAGCGGGCACTTGGAATATCTAGGTTAACTAGCGGGGCCTTGGACTATGTAGGTTAACTAGCAGGCACTTGGACAATGTAGGTTAACTAGCGGGCACTTGGACTATCTAGGTTACCTAGCGGGCACTTGGACTATGTACGTCCCCTAGCAGGCACTTGGACTATCTAGGTTAACTAGAGGGCCCTTGGACTATGTAGGTTAACTAGCGGGCACTTGGACTATCTAGATTAACTAACGGGCCCTTATACTATCTAGGTTTACTAGCGGGCACTTGGACTATCTAGGTTAACTAGCGGGCACTTGGACTATGTAGTTTCCCTAGTGGGCATTTGGATTATTTAGGTTACCTAGTGGGCACTTGGACTATGTAGGTTGCCTAGCAGGCACTTGGACTATCTAGGTTAACGAAATGGCACTTGGACTATGTAGGTTACCTAGCGGGCACTTGGATTATCTAGGTTAGCTAACAGGAACTTGGAATATCTAGGTAACCTAGCGGGCACTTGGACTATGGAGGTTACCTTGCGGGGACTTGTACTATCTAGGTTACCTAACGGGAACTTGGACTATGTAGGTTAACTAGCATACACTTGGACGATCTAGGTTAACTAGCGGGCACTTGGAATATCTAGGTTAACTAGCGGGGACTTGGACTATGTAGGTTAACTAGCAGGCACTTGGACAATGTAGGTTAACTAGCGGGCACTTGGACTATCTAGGTTACCTAGCGGGCACTTGGACTATGTACGTCCCCTAGCAGGCACTTGGACTATCTAGGTTAACTAGAGGGCCCTTGGACTATGTAGGTTAACTAGCGGGCACTTGGACTATCTAGGTTAACTAGCGGGCACTTGGACTATCTAGATTAACTAACGGGCCCTTATACTATCTAGGTTTACTAGCGGGCACTTGGACTATCTAGGTTAACTAGCGGGCACTTGGACTATGTAGTTTCCCTAGTGGGCATTTGGATTATTTAGGTTACCTAGTGGGCACTTGGACTATGTAGGTTGCCTAGCAGGCACTTGGACTATCTAGATTAACGAAATGGCACTAGGACTATGTAGGTTACCTAGCGGGCACTTGGATTATCTAGGTTAGCTAACAGGAACTTGGAATATCTAGGTTACCTAGCGGGCACTTGGACTATGGAGGTTACCTTGCGGGCACTTGTACTATCTAGGTTACCTAACGGGAACTTGGACTATGTAGGTTAACTAACATACACTTGGACGATCTAGGTTAACTAGCGGGCCCTTGGACTATGTAGGTTAACTAGCAGGCACTTGGACTATCTAGGTTAACTAGCTGACCTTGGACTAATAGGTTAACTATTGGGCACTTCGACTATCTAGGTTAACTAGCGGGCACTTGGACTATCTAGGTTAACTAGCGGGCACTTGCACAAAACAGGTTCCCTAGCGGGCACTTTTACTATGTAGGCTCCCTAGCGGGCACTTGGACTATATAGTTTCCCTACGGGCACTTGGACTATCTAGGTTCCCTAACGGGCACTTGGACTATGAAGGTTCCTCTGCGGGCACTTGGACTATGTACGTTCCCTATCAGGAACTTGGACTATGTAGGTTAACTATCGGGCACTTGGACTATCTAGGTTAACTAGCAGGCACGTGGAATATCTAGGTAAATTAGCGGGCACTTTTAAAATGCAGGTTCCCTAGCGGGCATTTTGAGTATGTAGGTTCCCTAGCGGGCACTTGGACTATCTAGGTTCCGTAACGGGCACTTGGAATATGTAGGTTCCCTATCGGGCACTTGGACTTTGTAGGTTCCTCGGGGGGCACTTGGACTATGTAGGTTCCCTATCGGGCATTGGACTAAGTAGGTTAACTAGCAGGACCTTGGACTATCTAGGTTACCTAGCGGGCACTTGGACTATGTAGGTTAACTAGCGGACACTTGGACAATCTAGGTTACCTAGCGGGCACTTGAACTATGTACATACCTTGGCGGGCACTTGGACTATCTAGGTTACCTAGCGGGCACTTGGACTATGTACGTCCCCTAGCGGGCACTTGGACTATTTAGGTTAACTAGAAGGCCCTTGTACTATGTATGTTAACTAGCGGGCACTTGGATTATCTAGGTTAACTAGCGGGCACTTAGACGATCTAGGTTAACTAGCGGGCACTTGGACTATCTAGGTTAACTAGCGGGCACTTGGACTATCTAGATTAACTAACGGGCCCTTATACTATCTAGGTTTACTAGCGGTCACTTGGACTATCTAGGTTACCTAGCGGGCACTTGGACTATGTACGTTCCCTAGCGGGCACTTGGACTATGTACGTTTCCTAGCGGGTACTTGGACTATCTATGTTATCTAGCGGGCACTTGGACTATGTAGGTTCCCTAGCGGGCACTTGGTCTATCTAGGTTAACTAGTGGGCACTTGAACTATCTATTTTAAGTAGCGAGCACTTGGACTATCTAGGTTAACTAGCGGACATTTGGAATATTAGGGTCCCTAGCGGGCATTTGGACTATATTGGTTACCTAGGGCGCACTTGGATTATGTAGGTAAACGAACGGGCACTTGGACTATGTAGGTAACCTAGTGCTCACTTGAACTGTCTAGGTTACCTAGCGGGCACTTGGAGTATGTAGGTTAACTTGGGGGCACTTGGACTACGTAGGTTAACTAGCGGGCCCTTGGACGATGTAGGTTAACTAGCGGGCCCTTGGACTATGTAGGTTAACTAGCGGGCCCTTGGACTATGTAAGTTAGTTAACTAGCGGGCACTTGGACGATCTAGGTTAACTAGCGGATACTTGGACTATGTAGGTTAACTTGCGGGCCCTTAAACTATGTAGATTAACTAGAGGCAGTTGGAGTATCTACGTTAACTAGCGGGCCCTTGGACTATGTAGATTCCCTGGCGGGCACTTGGACTATGTATGTTCCAGAGCGGGCACTTGGACTATGTAGGTTCCCTAGCAGGCACTTGGACTATGTTGGTTCACTAGCGGGCACTTGTACTATGTAGGTTAACTAGCGGACACTTGGACGATCTAGGTTAACTAGCCGGTACTTGGACTATGTAGGTTAACTAGCGGTCCCTTGAACTATGTAGATTAACTAGCGGCACTTGGACTATCTACGTTAACTAGCGGGCCCTTGGACTATGTAGATTCCCTAGCGGGCACTTGGACTACGTAGGTTCCCTAGTGGGCACTTAGACTCTGTGGGCACTTAGACTCTGTATGTTCCCTAGCGGGCACTTGGACTATATATGTTCCTTATGGACACTTGAACTATGTAAGTTAACTAACGGGCACTTGGACTATGTTGGTTAACTAGCGCGCCCTTGGACTATCTAGGTAACCTAGCGGGCACTTGGGCTATGTAGGTTAACTACCGGGCACTTGCACTATCTAGGTTACCTAACGGGCACTTGGACTATGTACGTTCCCTAGCGGGCACTTGGACTATCTATGTTAACTAGCGGGCACTTGGACTATGTAGGTTAACTAGGGGACACTTGCACTATATAGGTTACCTAGCGGCACTTGGACTATCTAGGTTAACTAGCGGGCACTTGGACTATCTGGGTTAACTAGCGTGCACTTGGACTATGTAGGTTCCTTAGCGGGAATTTGGATATCTAGTTTACCTAGCGGGCACTTGGACTATGTAGGTTAACTAGCGGGCCCTTGGACTATCTAGGTTACATAGATGGAACTTGGATTTTATAGGTCACCTTGCGGGCACTTGGACTATGTAGGTTAACCGAGGCACTTGGACGATCTAAGTTAAATAGTGGGCCCTTGGACTATGTAGGTTAACGAACGGGCATTTGGACTATGTAGGTTACCTAGCAGGCACTTGGACTGTCTAGGTTACCTAGCGGGCACTTGGACTATCTAGGTTAACGAACGGGCACTTGGACTATCTAGGTTAACGAAATGGCACTTGGACTATGTAGGTTACCTAGCGGGCACTTGCACTATCTAGGTTACCTAGCGGGCACTTGGACTATGTAGGTTAATTAGCGGGCATTTGGACTATGTAGGTAACCTAGCGGGCACTTGGACAGTCCCGGTTACCTAGCGGGCACTTGGATTTCTAGGTTAACGAATGGGCACTTGGACTATGTATGTTGCATAGCGGGCAATTGGATTATCTAGGTTAGGTAACGGGCACTTGGAATATTTATGTTACCTAGCGGGAACTTGGACTATCTAGGTTAACTAACGGGCACTTGGACTATGTAGGTTCCCTAGCGGGCCCTTGGACTATGTAAGTTCCCTAGCGGGCACTTGGACTATGTGGGTTCCCTAGCGAGCATTTGGACTATCTAGGTTACGTAACGGGCACTTGGACTATGTGGGTTCCCTAGCGGGCATTGGGACTATCCAGGTTACCTAGCGGGCACTTGGACTATGTACGTTCCCTAGCGGGCACTTGGCCTATTTACGTTTCCTAGCGGGTACTTGGACTATCTATGTTATCTAGCGGGCACTTGGACTATGTAGGTTCCCTATCGGGCACTTGGACTAGATAGGTTCCCTAGCGGGCCCTTGGTCTATCTAGGTTAACTAGTGGGCACTTGGACTATCTATGTTAAGTAGCGAGCACTTGGACTATCTAGGTTAACTAGTGGGCATTTGGACTATTAGGGTCCCTAGCGGGCATTTGGACTATATTGGTTACCTAGCGGGCACTTGGATTATGTAGGTAAACGAACGGGCACTTGGACTATGTAGGTAACCTAGTGCTCACTTGAACTGTCTAGGTTACGTAGCGGGCACTTGGAGTATGTAGGTTAACTAGGGGGCACTTGGACTACGTAGGTTAACTGGTGGGGCCTTGGACGATGTAGGTTAACTAGCAGGCCCTTGGACTATGTAGGTTAACTAGCGGGCCCTTGGACTATGTAAGTTAACTAGCGGGCACTTGGACGATCTAGGTTAACTAGCGGATACTTGGACTATGTAGGTTAACTTGGGGGCCCTTAGACTATGTAGATTAACTAGAGGCACTTGGAGTATCTACGTTAACTACCGGGCCCTTGGACTATGTAGATTCCCTAGCGGGCACTTGGACTATGTATGTTCCAGAGCGGGCACTTGGACTATGTAGGTTCCCTAGCAGGCACTTGGACTATGTAGGTTCCCTAGCGGGCACTTGTACTATGTAGGTTAACTAGGGGACACTTGCTCTATATAGGTTACCTAGCGGCACTTGGACTATCTAGGTTAACTAGCGGGCACTTGGAATATCTGGGTTAACTAGAGTGCACTTGGACTATGTAGGTTCCTTAGCGAGAATTTGGATATCTAGTTTACCTAGCGGGCACTGGGACTATGTACGTCCCCTAGAGGGCACTTGGACTATTTAGGTTAACTAGAAGGCCCTTGTACTATGTAGGTTAACTAGCGGGCACTTGGATTATCAAGGTTAACTAGCGGGCACTTAGACGATCTAGGTTAACTAGCGGGCACTTGGACTATCTAGGTTAACTAGCGGGCCCTTATACTATCTAGGTTTACTAGCGGGCACTTGGACTATCTAGGTTACCTAGCGGGCACTTGGACTATGTACGTTCCCTAGCGGGCACTTGGACTATGTACGTTTCCTAGCGGGTACTTGGACTATCTATGTTATCTAGCGGGCACTTGGACTATGTAGGTTCCCTATCGGGCACTTGGACTAGATAGGTTCCCTAGCGGGCACTTGGTCTATCTAGGTTAACTAGTGGGCACTTGGACTATCTATGTTAAGTAGCGAGCACTTGGACTATCTAGGTTAACTAGCGGACATTTGGACTATTAGGGTCCCTAGCGGGCATTTGGACTATATTGGTTACCTAGCGGGCACTTGGATTATGTAGGTAAACGAACGGGCACTTGGACTATGTCGGTAACCTAGTGCTCACTTAAACTGTCTAGGTTACCTAGCGGGCACTTGGAGTATGTAGGTTAACTAGGGGGCACTTGGACTACGTAGGTTAACTAGCGGGCCCTTGGACGATGTAGGTTAACTAGTGGGCCCTTGGACTATGTAGGTTAACTAGCGGGCCCTTGGACTATGTAAGTTAACTAGCGGTCACTTGGACGATCTAGGTTGACTAGCGGATACTTGGACTATGTAGGTTAACTTGCGGGCCCTTAAACTATGTAGATTAACTAGAGGCACTTGGAGTATCTTCGTTAACTAGCGGGCCCTTGGACTATGTAGATTCCCTGGCGGGCACTTGGACTATGTATGTTCCAGAGCGGGCACTTGGACTATGTAGGTTCCCTAGCAGGCACTTGGACTATGTAGGTTCCCTAGCGGGCACTTGTACTATGTAGGTTAACTAGCGGACACTTGGACGATCTAGGTTAACTAGCTGGTACTTGGACTATGTAGGTTAACTAGCGGTCCCTTGAACTATGTAGATTAACTAGCGGCACTTGGACTATGTAGATTCCCTAGCGGGCACTTGGACTACGTAGGTTCCCTAGCGGGCACTTAGACTCTGTATGTTCCCTAGCGGGCACTTGGACTATATATGTTCCTTACGGACACTTGAACTATGTAAGTTAACTAACGGGCACTTGGACTATGTAGGTTAACTAGCGCGCCCTTGGACTATCTAGGTAACCTAGCGGGCACTTGGGCTATGTAGGTTAACTACCGGGCACTTGCACTATCTAGGTTACCTAACGGGCACTTGGACTATGTACGTTCCCTAGCGGGCACTTGGACTATCTATGTTAACTAGCGGGCACTTGGACTATGTAGGTTAACTAGGGGACACTTGCACTATATAGGTTACCTAGCGGCACTTGGACTATCTAGGTTAACTAGCGGGCACTTGGACTATCTGGGTTAACTAGCGTGCACTTGGACTATGTAGGTTCCTTAGCGGGAATTTGGATATCTAGTTTACCTAGCGGGCACTTGGACTATGTAGGTTAACTAGCGGGCCCTTGGACTATCTAGGTTACATAGATGGAACTTGGATTTTATAGGTCACCTTGCGGGCACTTGGACTATGTAGGTTAACCGAGGCAATTGGACGATCTAAGTTAAATAGTGGGCCCTTGGACTATGTAGGTTAACGAACGGGCATTTGGACTATGTAGGTTACCTAGCAGGCACTTGGACTGTCTAGGTTACCTAGCGGGCACTTGGACTATCTAGGTTAACGAACGGGCACTTGGACTATCTACGTTAACGAAATGGCACTAGGACTATGTAGGTTACCTAGCGGGCACTTGTATTATCTAGGTTAGCTAACAGGAACTTGGAATATCTAGGTTACCTAGCAGGCACTTGGACTATGTAGGTTACCTTGCGGGCAATTGTACTATCTAGGTTACCTAACGGGAACTTGGACTATGTAGGTTAACTAGCATACACTTGGACGATCTAGGTTAACTAGCGGGCACTTGGAATATCTAGGTTAACTAGCGGGCCCTTGGACTATGTAGGTTAACTAGCAGGCACTTGGACTATGTAGGTTAACTAGCGGGAACTTGGACTATCTAGGTTAACTAGCTGACCTTGGACTATGTAGGTTAACTATCGGGCACTTGGACTATCTAGGTTAACTAGCGGGCACTTGGACTATCTAGGTTAACTAGCGGGCACTTGCACAAAGCAGGTTCCCTAGCGGGCACTTTTACTATGTAGGTTCCCTAGCGGGCACTTGGACTATCTAGGTTCCCTACGGGCACTTGGACTATCTAGGTTCCCTAACGGGCACTTGGACTATGTAGGTTCCACTGCGGGCACTTGGACTATGTAGGTTCCCTATCAGGCTCTTGGACTATGTAGGTTAAATATCGGGCACTTGGACTATCTAGGTTAACTAGAGGGCACGTGGACTATCTAAGTTAATTAGCGGGTACTTGTACAATGCAGGTTCCCTAGTGGGCATTTTGAGTATGTAGCTTCCCTAGCGGGCACTTGGACTATATAAGTTCCCTAACGGGCACTTGGAATATATAGGTTCCCTATCGGGCACTTGGACTATGTAGGTTCCTCAGCGGGCACTTGGACTATGTAGGTTCCCTATTGGGCATTGGACTATGTAGGTTAACTAGCAGGACCTTGGACTATCTAAGATACCTAGCGGGCACTTGTACTATGTAGTTTAACTAGCGGACACTTGGACAATCTAGGTTACCAAGCGGGCACTTGAACTATGTACATACCTTGGCGGGCACTTGGACTATCTAGGTTACCTAGCGGGCACTTGGACTATGTACGTCCCCTAGCGGGCACTTGGACTATCTAGGTTAACTAGAAGGCCCTTGTACTATGTAGGTTAACTAGCGGGCACTTGGATTATCAAGGTTAACTAGCGGGCACTTGGATTATCAAGGTTAACTAGCGGGCACTTAGACGATCTAGGTTAACTAGCGGGCACTTGGACTATCTAGGTTAACTAGCGGGCCCTTATACTATCTAGGTTTACTAGCGGGCACTTGGACTATCTAGGTTACCTAGCGGGCACTTGGACTATGTACGTTCCCTAGCGGGCACTTGGACTATGTACGTTTCCTAGCGGGTACTTGGACTATCTATGTTATCTAGCGGGCACTTGGACTATGTAGGTTCCCTATCGGGCACTTGGACTAGATAGGTTCCCTAGCGGGCACTTGGTCTATCTAGGTTAACTAGTGGGCACTTGGACTATCTATGTTAAGTAGTGAGCACTTGGACTATCTAGGTTAACTAGCGGACATTTGGACTATTAGGGTCCCTAGCGGGCATTTGGACAATATTGGTTACGTAGCGGGCACTTGGATTATGTAAGTAAACGAACGGGCATTTGGACTATGTAGGTAACCTAGTGCTCACTTGAACTGTCTTGGTTACCTAGCGGGCACTTGGAGTATGTAGGTTAACTAGGGGGCACTTGGACTACGTAGGTTAACTAGCGGGCCCTTGGACGATGTAGGTTAACTAGCGGGCCCTTGGACTATGTAGGTTAACTAGCGGTCACTTGGACGATCTAGGTTGACTAGCGGATACTTGGACTATGTAGGTTAACTTGCGGGCCCTTAAACTATGTAGATTAACTAGAGGCACTTGGAGTATCTTTGTTAACTAGCGGGCCCTTGGACTATGTAGATTCCCTGGCGGTCCCTTGGACTATGTATGTTCCAGAGCGGGCACTTGGACTATGTAGGTTCCCTAGCAGGCACTTGGACTATGTAGGTTCCCTAGCGGGCACTTGTACTATGTAGGTTAACTAGCGGACACTTGGACGATCTAGGTTAACTAGCCGGTACTTGGACTATGTAGGTTAACTAGCGGTCCCTTGAACTATGTAGATTAACTAGCGGCACTTGGACTATCTACGTTAACTAGCGGGCCCTTGGACTATGTAGATTCCCTAGCGGGCACTTGGACTACGTAGGTTCCCTAGTGGGCACTTAGACTCTGTATGTTCCCTAGCGGGCACTTGGACTATATATGTTCCTTACGGACACTTGAACTATGTAAGTTAACTAATGGGCACTTGGACTATGTAGGTTAACTAGCGCGCCCTTGGACTATCTAGGTAACCTAGCGGGCACTTGGGCTATGTAGGTTAACTACCGGGCACTTGCACTATCTAGGTTACCTAACGGGCACTTGGACTATGTACGTTCCCTAGCGGGCACTTGGACTATCTATGTTAACTAGCGGGCACTTGGACTATGTAGGTTAACTAGGGGACACTTGCACTATATAGGTTACCTAGCGGCACTTGGACTATCTAGGTTAACTAGCGGGCACTTGGACTATCTGGGTTAACTAGCGTGCCCTTGGACTATGTAGGTTCCTTAGCGGGAATTTGGATATCTAGTTTACCTAGCGGGCACTTGGACTATGTAGGTTAACTAGCGGGCCCTTGGACTATCTAGGTTACATAGATGGAACTTGGATTTTATAGGTCACCTTGCGGGCACTTGGACTATGTAGGTTAACCGAGGCACTTGGACGATCTAAGTTAAATAGTGGGCCCTTGGACTATGTAGGTTAACGAACGGGCATTTGGACTATGTAGGTTACCTAGCAGGCACTTGGACTGTCTAGGTTACCTAGCGGGCACTTGGACTATCTAGGTTAACGAACGGGCACTTGGACTATCTAGGTTAACGAAATGGCACTTGGACTATGTAGGTTACCTAGCGGACACTTGCACTATCTAGGTTACCTAGCGGGCACTTGGACTATGTAGGTTAATTAGCGGGCATTTGGACTATGTAGGTAACCTAGCGAACACTTGGACAGTCCCGGTTACCTAGCGGGCACTTGGATTTCTAGGTTAACGAATGGGCACTTGGACTATGTATGTTGCATAGCGGGCAATTGGATTATCTAGGTTAGGTAACGGGCACTTGGAATATTTAGGTTACCTAGCGGGAACTTGGACTATCTAGGTTAACTAACGGGCACTTGAACTATGTAGGTTCCCTAGCGGGCCCTTGGACTATGTAAGTTCCCTAGCGGGCACTTGGACTATGTGGGTTCCCTAGCGGGGATTTGGACTATCTAGGTTACGTAACGGGCACTTGGACTATGTGGGTTCCCTAGCGGGCATTTGGACTATCCAGGTTACCCAGCGGGCACTTGGACTATGTACATTCCCTAGCGGGCACTTGGCCTATTTACGTTTCCTAGCGGGTACTTGGACTATCTATGTTATCTAGCGGGCACTTGGACTATGTAGGTTCCCTATCGGGCACTTGGACTAGATAGGTTCCCTAGCGGGCACTTGGTCTATCTAGGTTAACTAGTGGGCACTTGGACTATCTATGTTAAGTAGCGAGCACTTGGACTATCTAGGTTAACTAGTGGGCATTTGGACTATTAGGGTCCCTAGCGGGCATTTGGACTATATTGGTTACCTAGCGGGCACTTGGATTATGTAGGTAAACGAACGGGCACTTGGACTATGTAGGTAACCTAGTGCTCACTTGAACTGTCTAGGTTACCTAGCGGGCATTTGGAGTATGTAGGTTAACTAGGGGGCACTTGGACTACGTAGGTTAACTGGTGGGCCCTTGGACGATGTAGGTTAACTAGCGGGCCCTTGGACTATGTAAGTTAACTAGCGGGCACTTGGACGATCTAGGTTAACTAGCGGATACTTGGACTATGTAGGTTAACTTGCGGGCCCTTAGACTATGTAGATTAACTAGAGGCACTTGGAGTATCTACGTTAACTTCCGGGCCCTTGGACTATGTAGATTCCCTAGCGGGCACTTGGACTATGTATGTTCCAGAGCGGGCACTTGGACTATGTAGGTTCCCTAGCAGGCACTTGGACTATGTAGGTTCCCTAGCGGGCACTTGTACTATGTAGGTTAACTAGCGGACACTTGGACGATCTAGGTTAACTAGCCGGTACTTGGACTATGTAGGTTAACTAGCGGTCCCTTGAACTATGTAGATTAACTAGCGGCACTTGGACTATCTACGTTAACTAGCGGGCCCTTGGACTATGTAGATTCCCTAGTGGGCACTTGGACTATGTATGTTCCAGAGCGGGCACTTGGACTATGTAGGTTCTTAGCAGGCACTTGGACTATGTAGGTTCCCTAGCGGGCACTTGTACTATGTAGGTTAACTAGGGGACACTTGCTCTATATAGGTTACCTAGCGGCACTTGGACTATCTAGGTTAACTAGCTGGCACTTGGAATATCTGGGTTAACTAGCTTGCACTTGGACTATGTAGGTTCCTTAGCGAGAATTTGGATATCTAGTTTACCTAGCGGGCACTGGGACTATGTACGTCCCCTAGAGGGCACTTGGACTATTTAGGTTAACTAGAAGGCCCTTGTACTATGTAGGTTAACTAGCGGGCACTTGGATTATCAAGGTTAACTAGCGGGCACTTAGACGATCTAGGTTAACTAGCGGGCACTTGGACTATCTAGGTTAACTAGCGGGCCCTTATACTATCTAGGTTAACTAGCGGGAACTTGGACTATCTAGGTTAACTAGCTGACCTTGGACTATGTAGGTTAACTATCGGGCACTTGGACTATCTAGGTTAACTAGCGGGCACTTGGACTATCTATGTTAACTAGGGGGCACTTGCACAAAGCAGGTTCCCTAGCGGGCACTTTTACTATGTAGGTTCCCTAGCGGGCACTTGGACTATCTAGGTTCCCTACGGGCACTTGGACTATCTAGGTTCCCTAACGGGCACTTGGACTATGTAGGTTCCTCTGCGGGCACTTGGACTATGTAGGTTCCCTATCAGGCTGTTGGACTATGTAGGTTAAATATCGGGCACTTGGACTATCTAGGTTAACTAGAGGGCACGTGGACTATCTAAGTTAATTAGCGGGTACTTGTACAATGCAGGTTCCCTAGCGGGCATTTTGAGTATGTAGGTTCCCTAGCGGGCACTTGGACTATATAAGTTCCCTAACGGGCACTTGGAATATATAGGTTCCCTATCGGGCACTTGGACTATGTAGGTTCCTCAGCGGGCACTTGGACTATGTAGGTTCCCTATTGGGCATTGGACTATGTAGGTTAACTAGCAGGACCTTGGACTATCTAAGATACCTAGCGGGCACTTGTACTATGTAGTTTAACTAGCGGACACTTGGACAATCTAGGTTACCAAGCGGGCACTTGAACTATGTACTTACCTTGGCGGGCACTTGGACTATCTAGGTTACCTAGCGGGCACTTGGACTATGTACGTCCCCTAGCGGGCACTTGGACTATCTAGGTTAACTAGAAGGCCCTTGTACTATGTAGGTTAACTAGCGGGCATTTGGATTATCAAGGTTAACTAGCGGGCACTTGGATTATCAAGGTTAACTAGCGGGCACTTAGACGATCTAGGTTAACTAGCGGGCACTTGGACTATCTAGGTTAACTAGCGGGCCCTTATACTATCTAGGTTTACTAGCGGGCACTTGGACTATCTAGGTTACCTAGCGGGCACTTGGACTATGTACGTTCCCTAGCGGGCACTTGGACTATGTACGTTTCCTAGCGGGTACTTGGACTATCTATGTTATCTAGCGGGCACTTGGACTATGTAGGTTCCCTATCGGGCACTTGGACTAGATAGGTTCCCTAGCGGGCACTTGGTCTATCTAGGTTAACTAGTGGGCACTTGGACTATCTATGTTAAGTAGTGAGCACTTGGACTATCTAGGTTAACTAGCGGACATTTGGACTATTAGGGTCCCTAGCGGGCATTTGGACTATATTGGTTACGTAGCGGGCACTTGGATTATGTAGGTAAACGAACGGGCACTTGGACTATGTAGGTAACCTAGTGCTCACTTGAACTGTCTCGGATACCTAGCGGGCACTTGGAGTATGTAGGTTAACTAGGGGACACTTGGACTACGTAGGTTAACTAGCGGGCCCTTGGACGATGTAGGTTAACTAGCGGGCCCTTGGACTATGTAGGTTAACTAGCGGGCCCTTGGACTATGTAAGTTAACTAGCGGTCACTTGGACGATCTAGGTTGACTAGCGGATACTTGGACTATGTAAGTTAACTTGCGGGCCCTTAAACTATGTAGATTAACTAGAGGCACTTGGAGTATCTTCGTTAACTAGCGGGCCCTTGGACTATGTAGATTCCCTGGCGGTCCCTTGGACTATGTATGTTCCAGAGCGGGCACTTGGACTATGTAGGTTCCCTAGCAGGCACTTGGACTATGTAGGTTCCCTAGCGGGCACTTGTACTATGTAGGTTAACTAGCGGACACTTGGACGATCTAGGTTAACTAGCCGGTACTTGGACTATGTAGGTTAACTAGCGGTCCCTTGAACTATGTAGATTAACTAGCGGCACTTGGACTATCTACGTTAACTAGCGGGCCCTTGGACTATGTAGATTCCCTAACGGGCACTTGGACTATGTAGGTTCCTCTGCGGGCACTTGGACTATGTAGGTTCCCTATCAGGCTCTTGGACTATGTAGGTTAAATATCGGGCACTTGGACTATCTAGGTTAACTAGAGGGCACGTGGACTATCTAAGTTAATTAGCGGGCACTTGTACAATGCAGGTTCCCTAGCGGGCATTTTGAGTATGTAGGTTCCCTAGCGGGCACTTGGACTATATAAGTTCCCTAACGGGCACTTGGAATATATAGGTTCCCTATCGGGCACTTGGACTATGTAGGTTCCTCAGCGGGCACTTGGACTATGTAGGTTCCCTATTGGGCATTGGACTATGTAGGTTAACTAGCAGGACCTTGGACTATCTAAGATACCTAGCGGGCACTTGGACTATGTAGTTTAACTAGCGGACACTTGGACAATCTAGGTTACCAAGCGGGCACTTGAACTATGTACATACCTTGGCGGGCACTTGGACTATCTAGGTTACCTAGCGGGCACTTGGACTATGTACGTCCCCTAGCGGGCACTTGGACTATCTAGGTTAACTAGAAGGCCCTTGTACTATGTAGGTTAACTAGCGGGCACTTGGATTATCAAGGTTAACTAGCGGGCACTTAGACGATCTAGGTTAACTAGCGGGCACTTGGACTATCTAGGTTAACTAGCGGGCCCTTATACTATCTAGGTTTACTAGCGGGCACTTGGACTATCTAGGTTACCTAGCGGGCACTTGGACTATGTACGTTCCCTAGCGGGGACTTGGACTATGTACGTTTCCTAGCGGGTACTTGGACTATCTATGTTATCTAGCGGGCACTTGGACTATGTAGGTTCCCTATCGGGCCCTTGGACTAGATAGGTTCCCTAGCGGGCACTTGGTCTTTCTAGGTTAACTAGTGGGCACTTGGACTATCTATGTTAAGTAGTGAGCACTTGGACTATCTAGGTTAACTAGCGGACATTTGGACTATTAGGGTCCCTAGCGGGCATTTGGAATATATTGGTTACCTAGCGGGCACTTGGATTATGTAGGTAAACGAACGGGCACTTGGACTATGTAGATAACCTAGTGCTCACTTGAACTGTCTAGGTTACCTAGCGGGCACTTGGATTATGTAGGTTAACTAGGGGGCACTTGGACTACGTAGGTTAACTAGCGGGCCCTTGGACGATGTAGGTTAACTAGCGGGCCCTTGGACTATGTAGGTTAACTAGCGGGCCCTTGGACTATGTAAGTTAACTAGCGGTCCCTTGGACGATCTAGGTTGACTAGCGGATACTTGGACTATGTAGGTTAACTTGCGGGCCCTTAAACTATGTAGATTAACTAGAGGCACTTGGAGTATCTTCGTTAACTAGCGGGCCCTTGGACTATGTAGATTCCCTGGCGGGCACTTGGACTATGTATGTTCCAGAGCGGGCACTTGGACTATGTAGGTTCCCTAGCAGGCACTTGGACTATGTAGGTTCCCTAGCGGGCACTTGTACTATGTAGGTTAACTAGCGGACACTTGGACGATCTAGGTTAACTAGCCGGTACTAGGACTATGTAGGTTAACTAGCGGTCCCTTGAACTATGTAGATTAACTAGCGGCACTTGGACTATCTACGTTAACTAGCGGGCCCTTGGACTATGTAGATTCCCTAGCGGGCACTTGGACTACGTAGGTTCCCTAGCGGGCACTTAGACGCTGTATGTTCCCTAGCGGGCACTTGGACTATATATGTTCCTTACGGACACTTGAACTATGTAAGTTAACTAACGGGCACTTGGACTATGTAGGTTAACTAGCGCGCCCTTGGACTATCTAGGTAACCTAGCGGGCACTTGGGCTATGTAGGTTAACTAACGGGCACTTGCACTATCTAGGTTACCTAACGGGCACTTGGACTATGTACGTTCCCTAGCGGGCACTTGGACTATCTATGTTAACTAGCGGGCACTTGGACTATGTAGGTTAACTAGGGGACACTTGCACTATATAGGTTACCTAGCGGCACTTGGACTATCTAGGTTAACTAGCGGGCACTTGGACTATCTGGGTTAACTAGCGTGCACTTGGACTATGTAGGTTCCTTAGCGGGAATTTGGATATCTAGTTTACCTAGCGGGCACTTGGACTATGTAGGTTAACTAGCGGGCCCTTGGACTATCTAGGTTACATAGATGGAACTTGGATTTTATAGGTCACCTTGCGGGCACTTGGACTATGTAGGTTAACCGAGGCACTTGGACGATCTAAGTTAAATAGTGGGCCCTTGGACTATGTATGTTAACGAACGGGCATTTGGACTATGTAGGTTACCTAGCAGGCACTTGGACTGTCTAGGTTACCTAGCGGGCACTTGGACTATCTAGGTTAACGAACGGGCACTTGGACTATCTAGGTTAACGAAATGGCACTAGGACTATGTAGGTTACCTAGCGGGCACTTGTATTATCTAGGTTAGCTAACAGGAACTTGGAATATCTAGGTTACCTAGCAGGCACTTGGACTATGGAGGTTACCTTGCGGGCAATTGTACTATCTAGGTTACCTAACGGGAACTTGGACTATGTAGGTTAACTAGCATACACTTGGACGATCTAGGTTAACTAGCGGGCACTTGGAATATCTAGGTTAACTAGCGGGCCCTTGGACTATGTAGGTTAACTAGCAGGCACTTGGACTATGTAGGTTAACTAGCGGGAACTTGGACTATCTAGGTTAACTAGCTGACCTTGGACTATGTAGGTTAACTATCGGGCACTTGGACTATCTATGTTAACTAGCGGGCACTTGCACAAAGCAGGTTCCCTAGCGGGCACTTTTACTATGTAGGTTCCCTAGCGGGCACTTGGACTATCTAGGTTCCCTACGGGCACTTGGACTATCTAGGTTCCCTAACGGGCACTTGGACTATGTAGGTTCCTCTGCGGGCACTTGGACTATGTAGGTTCCCTATCAGGCTCTTGGACTATGTAGGTTAAATATCGGGCACTTGGACTATCTAGGTTAACTAGAGGGCACGTGGACTATCTAAGTTAATTAGCGGGTACTTGTACAATGGAGGTTCCCTAGCGGGCATTTTGAGTATGTAGGTTCCCTAGCGGGCACTTGGACTATATAAGTTCCCTAACGGGCACTTGGAATATATAGGTTCCCTATCGGGCACTTGGACTATGTAGGTTCCTCAGCGGGCACTTGGACTATGTAGGTTCCCTATTGGGCATTGGACTATGTAGGTTAACTAGCAGGACCTTGGACTATCTAAGATACCTAGCGGGCACTTGGACTATGTAGTTTAACTAGCGGACACTTGGACAATCTAGGTTACCAAGCGGGCACTTGAACTATGTACATACCTTGGCGGGCACTTGGACTATCTAGGTTACCTAGCGGGCACTTGGACTATGTACGTCCCCTAGCGGGCACTTGGACTATCTAGGTTAACTAGAGGGCCCTTGGACTATGTAGGTTAACTAGCGGGCACTTGGATTATGTAGGTTAACTAGCGGGCACTTTGACGATCTAGGTTAACTAGCGGGCACTTGGACTATCTAGGTTAACTAACGGGCCCTTATACTATCTAGGTTTACTAGCGGGCACTTGGACTATCTAGGTTAACTAGCGGGCACTTGGACTATGTAGTTTCCCTAGTGGGCTTTGGATTATTTAGGTTGCCTAGTGGGCACTTGGACTATGTAGGTTACCTAGCAGGCACTTGGACTATCTAGGTTAACGAAATGGCACTAGGACTATGTAGGTTACCTAGCGGGCACTTGTATTATCTAGGTTAGCTAACAGGAACTTGGAATATCTAGGTTACCTAGCAGGCACTTGGACTATGGAGGTTACCTTGCGGGCACTTGTACTATCTAGGTTACCTAACGGGAACTTGGACTATGTAGGTTAACTAGCATACACTTGGACGATCTAGGTTAACTAGCGGGCACTTGGAATATCTAGGTTAACTAGCGGGCCCTTGGACTATGTAGGTTAACTAGCAGGCACTTGGACTATGTAGGTTAACTAGCGGGAACTTGGACTATCTAGGTTAACTAGCTGACCTTGGACTATGTAGGTTAACTATCGGGCACTTGGACTATCTAGGTTAACTAGCGGGCACGTGGAACATCTAGGTTAATTAGCGGGCACTTGTACAATGCAGGTTCCCTAGCGGGCATTTTGAGTATGTAGGTTCCCTAGCGGGCACTTGGACTATCTAGGTTCCCTAACGGGCACTTGGAATATGTAGGTTCCTCAGCGGGCACTTGGACTATGTAGGTTCCCTATCGGGCATTGGACTATGTAGGTTAACTAGCAGGACCTTGGACTATGTAGGTAAACTAGCGGGCACTTGGACAGTTCCGGTTACCTAGCTTGCACTTGGACTTCTAGGTTAACCAATGGGCACTTGGACTATGTAAGTTGCATAGCGGGCAATTGGATTATGTAGGTTAGGTAACGGGCACTTGGACTATCTAGGTTACCTAGCAGGAACTTGGACTATTTAGGTTACCTAGCGGGCACTTGGACTATCTAGGTTACCTAACGGGCACTTGGACTATCTTGATTTCTTAGCGGGGACTTGGACTATATAGGTTACCTAGCGGGACCTTGGACTATGTAGGTTACCTAGCAGGCACTTGGACAATCTAGGTTAACGAAATGGCACTTGGACTATGTAGGTTACCTAGCGGGCACTTGAATTATCTAGGTTAGCTAACAGGAACTTGTAATATCTAGGTAACCTAGCGGGCACTTGGACTATGGAGGTTACATTGCGGTGACTTGTACTATCTAGGTTACCTAACGGGACTTGGACAATGTAGGTTACCTAGCATACACTTGGACGATCTAGGTTAACTACCGGGCACTTGGAATATCTAGGTTAACTAGCGGGGCCTTGGACTATGTAGGTTAACTAGCGGGAAATTGAAATATCTAAGTTAACTAGCTTACCTTGGACTATAAGTTAACTATTGGGCACTTCGACTATCTAGGTTAACTAGCGGGCACTTGGACTATCTAGGATAACTAGCGGGCACTTGCACAAAGCAGGTTACCTAGCGGGCACTTTTACTATGTAGGCTCCCTAGTGGGCACTTGGACTATATAGGTTCCCTAACGGGCACTTGGAATATGTAGGTTCCCTATCGGGCACTTGGACTATGTAGGTTCCTCAGCGGGCACTTGGACTATGTAGGTTCCCTATCGGGCATTGGACTATGTAGGTTAACTAGCAGGACCTTGGACTATCTAGGTTACCTAGCGGGCACTTGGACTATGTAGTTTAACTAGCGGACACTTGGACAATCTAGGTTACCTAGAGGGCACTTGAACTATGTACATACCTTGGCGGGCACTTGGACTATCTAGGTTACCTAGCGGGCACTTGGACTATGTACGTCCCCTAGCAGGCACTTGGACTATCTAGGGTAACTAGAGGGCCCTTGGACTATGTAGGTTAACTAGCGGGCACTTGGACTATCTAGATTAACTAACGGGCCCTTATACTATCTAGGTTTACTAGCGGGCACTTGGACTATCTAGGTTAACTAGCGGGCACTTGGACTATGTAGTTTCCCTAGTGGGCATTTGGATTATTTAGGTTACCTAGTGGGCACTTGGACTATGTAGGTTGCCTAGCAGGCACGTGGACTATCTAGGTTAACGAAATGGCACTTGGACTATGTAGGTTACCTAGCGGGCACTTGGATTATCTAGGTTAGCTAACAGGAACTTGGAATATCTAGGTAACCTAGCGGGCACTTGGACTATGGAGGTTACCTTGCGGGGACTTGTACTATCTATGTTACCTAACGGGAACTTGGACTATGTAGGTTAACTAGCATACACTTGGACGATCTAGGTTAACTAGCGGGCACTTGGAATATCTAGGTTAACTAGCGGGGCCTTGGACTATGTAGGTTAACTAGCAGGCACTTGGACAATGTAGGTTAACTAGCGGGCACTTGGACTATCTAGGTTACCTAGCGGGCACTTGGACTATGTACGTCCCCTAGCAGGCACTTGGACTATCTAGGTTAACTAGAGGGCCCTTGGACTATGTAGGTTAACTAGCGGGCACTTGGACTATCTAGATTAACTAACGGGCCCTTATACTATCTAGGTTTACTAGCGGGCACTTGGACTATCTAGGTTAACTAGTGGGCACTTGGACTATGTAGTTTCCCTAGTGGGCATTTGGATTATTTAGGTTACCTAGTGGGCACTTGGACTATGTAGGTTGCCTAGCAGGCACTTGGACTATCTAGGTTAACGAAATGGCACTTGGACTATGTAGGTTACCTAGCGGGCACTTGGATTATCAAGGTTAGCTAACAGGAACTTGGAATATCTAGGTAACCTAGCGGGCACTTGGACTATGGAGGTTACCTTGCGGGGACTTGTACTATCTAGGTTACCTAACGGGAACTTGGACTATGTAGGTTAACTAGCATACACTTGGACGATCTAGGTTAACTAGCGGGCACTTGGAATATCTAGGTTAACTAGCGGGGCCTTGGACTATGTAGGTTAACTAGCAGGCACTTGGACAATGTAGGTTAACTAGCGGGCACTTGGACTATCTAGGTTACCTAGCGGGCACTTGGACTATGTACGTCCCCTAGCAGGCACTTGGACTATCTAGGTTAACTAGAGGGCCCTTGGACTATGTAGGTTAACTAGCGGGCACTTGGACTATCTAGGTTAACTAGCGGGCACTTGGACTATCTAGATTAACTAACGGGCCCTTATACTATCTAGGTTTACTAGCGGGCACTTGGACTATCTAGGTTAACTAGCGGGCACTTGGACTATGTAGTTTCCCTAGTGGGCATTTGGATTATTTAGGTTACCTAGTGGGCACTTGGTCTATGTAGGTTACCTAGCAGGCACTTGGACTATCTAGGTTAACGAAATGGCACTTGGACTATGTAGGTTACCTAGCGGCCATGTGGATTATCTAGGTTAGCTAAGAGGAACTTGGAATATCTAGGTTACCTAGCGGGCACTTGGACTATGGAGGTTACCTTGCGGGCACTTGTACTATGTAGGTTACCTAACGGGAACTTGGACTATGTAGGTTAACTAGCATACACTTGGACGATCTAGGTTAACTAGCGGGCACTTGGAATATCTAGGTAAACTAGCGGGCCCTTGGACTATGTAGGTTAACTAGCAGGCACTTGGACTATCTAGGTTAACTAGCTGACCTTGGACTAATAGGTTAACTATTGGGCCCTTCGGCTATCTAGGTTAACTAGCGGGCACTTGGACTATCTAGGTTAACTAGTGGGCACTTGCACAAAGCAGGTTCCCTAGCGGGCACTTTTACTATGTAGGCTCCCTAGCGGGCACTTGGACTATATAGTTTCCTTACGGGCACTTGGACTATCTAGGTTCCGTAACGGGCACTTGGACTATGTAGGTTCCTCTGCGGGCACTTGGACTATGTACGTTCCCTATCAGGCACTTGGACTATGTAGGTTAACTATCGGGCACTTGGACTATCTAGGTTAACTAGCGGGCACGTGGAATATCTAGGTAAATTAGCGGGCACTTGTACAATGCAGGTTCCCTAGCGGGCATTTTGAGTATGTAGGTTCCCTAGCGGGCACTTGGACTATCTAGGTTCCGTAACGGGCACTTGGAATATGTAGGTTCCCTATCGGGCACTTGGACTATGTAGGTTCCTCGGGGGGGCACTTGGACTATGTAGGTTCCCTATCGGGCATTGGACTATGTAGGTTAACTAGCAGGACCTTGGACTATCTAGTTTACCTAGCGGGCACTTGGACTATGTAGGTTAACTAGCGGACACTTGGACAATCTAGGTTACCAAGCGGGCACTTGAACTATGTACATACCTTGGCGGGCACTTGGACTATCTAGGTTACCTAGCGGGCACTTGGACTATGTACGTCCCCTAGCGGGCACTTGGACTATTTAGGTTAACTAGAAGGTCCTTGTACTATGTAGGTAAACTAGCGGGCACTTGGATTATCTAGGTTAACTAGCGGGCACTTAGACGATCTAGGTTAACTAGCGGGCACTTGGACTATCTAGGTTAACTAGTGGGCACTTGGACTATCTAGATTAACTAACGGGCCCTTATACTATCTAGGTTTACTAGCGGTCACTTGGACTATCTAGGTTACCTAGCGGGCACTTGGACTATGTACGTTCCCTAGCGGGCACTTGGACTATGTACGTTTCCTAGCGGGTACTTGGACTATCTATGTTATCTAGCGGGCACCTGGACTATGTAGGTTCCCTATCGGGCACTTGGACTAGATAGGTTCCCTAGCGGGCACTTGGTCTATCTAGGTTAACTAGTGGGCACTTGGACTATCTATGTTAAGTAGCGAGCACTTGGACTATCTAGGTTAACTAGTGGGCATTTGGACTATTAGGGTCCCTAGCGGGCATTTGGACTATATTGGTTACCTAGCGGGCACTTGGATTATGTAGGTAAACGAACGGGCACTTGGACTATGTAGGTAACCTAGTGCTCACTTGAACTGTCTAGGTTACCTAGCGGGCACTTGGAGTATGTAGGTTAACTACGGGGCACTTGGACTATGTAGGTTAACTAGCGGGCCCTTGGACGATGTAGGTTAACTAGCGGGCCCTTGGACTATGTAGGTTAACTAGCGGGCCCTTGGACTATGTAAGTTAACTAGCGCGCACTTGGACGATCTAGGTTAACTAGCGGATACTTAGACTATGTAGGTTAACTTGCGGGCCCTTAAACTATGTAGATTAACTAGAGGCAGTTGGAGTATCTACGTTAACTAGCGGGCCCTTGGACTATGTAGATTCCCTGGCGGGCACTTGGACTATGTATGTTCCAGAGCGGGCTCTTGGACTATGTAGGTTCCCTAGCGGGCACTTGTACTATGTAGGTTAACTAGCGGACACTTGGACGATCTAGGTTAACTAGCCGGTACTTGGACTATGTAGGTTAACTAGCGGTCCCTTGAACTATGTAGATTAACTAGCGGCACTTGGACTATCTACGTTAACTAGCGGGCCCTTGGACTATGTAGATTCCCTAGCGGGCACTTGGACTACGTAGGTTCCCTAGCGGGCACTTAGACTCTGTATGTTCCCTAGCGGGCACTTGGACTATATATGTTCCTTATGGACACTTGAACTATGTAAGTTAACTAACGGGCACTTGGACTATGTTGGTTAACTAGCGCGCCCTTGGACTATCTAGGTAACCTAGCGGGCACTTGGGCTATGTAGGTTAACTACCGGGCACTTGCACTATCTAGGTTACCTAACGGGCACTTGGACTATGTACGTTTCCTAGCGGGCACTTGGACTATCTATGTTAACTAGCGGGCACTTGGACTATGTAGGTTAACTAGGGGACACTTGCACTATATAGGTTACCTAGCGGCACTTGGACTATCTAGGTTAACTAGCGGGCACTTGGACTATCTGGGTTAACTAGCGTGCACTTGGACTATGTAGGTTCCTTAGCGGGAATTTGGATATCTAGTTTACCTAGCGGGCACTTGGACTATGTAGGTTAACTAGCGGGCCCTTGGACTATCTAGGTTACATAGATGGAACTTGGATTTTATAGGTCACCTTGCGGGCACTTGGACTATGTAGGTTAACCGAGGCACTTGGACGATCTAAGTTAAATAGTGGGCTCTTGGACTATGTAGGTTAACGAACGGGCATTTGGACTATGTAGGTTACCTAGCAGGCACTTGGACTGTCTAGGTTACCTAGCGGGCACTTGGACTATCTAGGTTAACGAACGGGCACTTGGACTATCTAGGTTAACTAGCGGGCACTTGGAATATGTAGGTTACCTAGCGGGCACTTGCACTATCTAGGTTACCTAGCGGGCACTTGGACTATGTAGGTTAATTAGCGG